>NC_090287.1:25041583-25341861 GCF_037392515.1 Haliotis asinina
TGTAAAGTGACAGTAATTTCAACACAAGAGTCATCAGAAGATGACATATCTTTTAGATGTACTGTGGAAATGAAACACACCACTCATTATTGAGACTAAGTCAAAAACATTTCCATGGAACCCGAGAAAACAATAAATCACAAAAACCTGTAAATAGCAAAAGGCACCACTTTAGGTTCTGAAAGAGTTTTAGCAACCGATATTAAGAAGTTTTTGAGTTCTGCTTTGGAAACGACACACACTCTCATTTTTTAGACTAAGCCAAAAACGCTTCCATGGAAACCGAGAAAATAATAAATCACAAAAATCGGTAGAAAGCAAAAGGCACCACTATGGGTTTTGATTGATACATCTGCCACATTTTGCAGAAAAATATTGAACAGTTTTTGAGTTTTGCTCTGGAAACGAGAGACTAAGACCGGAATGTGTCCATGGAACCAAAAGAAAATAATAAATCACAAAAACCTGTAAATAGCAAAAGGTACCACTTTGGGGTCTGCCACACATATCTCTCAGGTTTTACTGACTGATATTATGAAGTTTTTGAGTTCTGCTTTGGAAACGAAACACATCTCTCACTTTTGAGACTAAGTCAAAAACATTTCCATGGAAACCGAGAAAATAATAAATCACAAAAATCAGTAGAAAGCAAAAGGCACCACTATGGGTTTTGATTGATATATCTGCCACATTTTGCAGAAAAATATTGAACAGTTTTTGAGTTTCACTCCGGAAACGAAGCCCATCCCTCCCTTTTGAGACTATGCCCGAACCTGAGAAAATAATAAATCACAAAAACCTGTAAACAGCAAAAGGCACCACTTTAAGTTCTGATTGATATATCTACCAAGTTTCGCAGAAAAATATTGAACGTTTTTTTAGTTCTGCTCTGGAAATGAAGCCCACCCTACCATTAGACTAACACCAAAATGTTCCATGGAAAAACAAAACAAAACAAAAAAAAAAAATAAAAATGTCAAAAATCTTTAACTGTAAGTAGCAAAAGGCACAACCATAGGTTCAGATTATTATATCTATCAATTTTGGCCTAAAAATACTGAATGGTTTTTGAGTTATGCTCCAGAAACAAAATGCGGATGGATGGGCGGATGGATGGATGGACAGACAAGGCACTGACTATACGCACCCCCCCCACTACATTTTTATGCCAAATCCACAGATTGGGTGATGACTGACCTGCCCCCTGTACATCTGGAGGATGAAGGGCTTGTCGTGGGTGTGGTCACGGATGTGGACCCACCTCCTGAGCCAGAAGCCACCACTGTCACCTTGTGTCCGACCTACAAATACATACACTGATACAGCAGCTGCTGTAGGATAAGAGATCAGTTAGATTCAGCATACTGACACATTTACAGTCCCATCAGAACTGTGACAAGTGTGGTCAGTTTTTGTAATCTGATAATGGGGACATAGTTGAGCATATTTAATAATAATAATAATAATATATTCAATTTCTTGAAAATAAGAAGTATTTGCAGATGGAGAAATATCATCTGGTAGTGGTAGGGAAGGTTCCTGTGTATCTGAGATCCCAGTGTATAGAGAAACCACAAATACTTCTTTACAAGGTAATGTTTTTAAAAATTTGTCTCACAATAAGAATTTTCAAAGGATTAAAGATAAATTTCTTGCTCAATGCCAACAATTCCACATAAATAGCAAAAGCACTGCCATGTTTACTCCATACTCTCACAGTGTACAAGAAAGAACCTAAAGACAAAGACAAACAAAACCTCACCCCTTGTAGCTTCCCTCTCCACACGTCCCACATATACCACCACACCAGCAATATCACACACTACGTTGTCTGGCAGTGAACTGTGGATACAGAGAATCACTGTCAAACTACTCACATGGAGCAAATGAAAATGGGATTGATTGCTAAACGCTATAATGATAAATAAATGCTGAACGTATGTTTAACAATTATCCTGAAAGCTAATATCAGAAAAATACAATGAAATCTTACTTAGAATTCATTATTCTGCTGGAAAACTGATCAGGGTGACCCCGGAATCAAGCCCTATTTCATTAAAAATGTAATTTCCTGAATAAAATTGATATTTTATACTTATCCTGACTCATGCTTAATTGCTTATCTCCTCCTCCCTGGGGAAGATAGTGGAATACCTGAAATCCCTTGAAGTTCCCTTCTAAAAAAGAGCAGACGTAAAATACACTCACCAACGAGTAGTCTCCCTTTTCCCCCACAAATAGTCAGCTGACCGACCATGCTTGCTACTCTCTCCTTATAAATCATCCACCATGAGAATTGTAGGAACTCAGCCTGTGAGGGGTGGCTGGGAGGGCTTTCATCATGAGTGAGGATAAGTGTAAAATATAAATTTTATTCAGAAAATTACACATTTATCCTTATCCTCACTCATGCTTAATTGCTTACAGAATCCAACAGAAACGGCAGTGGGTCAGGCCACGCTGGATTCTGCTGGCTGTCAAAATTATGTCTAAAATCCTTCCCTTCCCCCCCCCCCCCCCCCCGCCCCCAACAGGAACTTGTAACGGTGCTAATTCCTGTTCTTCTAATATTCATTGTAGATTCTGGTGGGATTACATCCAGTCAAACTTGTCTTCTGCAGAAGGCTCCGTTGATTGGAACATGATGATCTCAAAAGTAAACAGCATCCTGCTAATGTTCAATGCAACTGAATGTCAAGATATTGTAATCAAGACTAGTTGCTAGACTCATGGTAGTCTGTTCGAGACGTGCGCATGTACTTTCCACCATTATACTCCGCAGAGCGTCTGGCTTCCACAAGTCACATGATAAAATGGATGAGTGAACTCTGCGCCTTTCTGTTTATTGAACCTTGTTGCAAATAAGTCTATTTGTGGCAATCCGAATGTCTGGCTGATTAGTTGAAACGCCTCCTGAAGCAGCATCCACTCTGTTGATGATGGACGAAGAGGACGAGATAGGGCATCTGCCATGTTGCAGGCTCCTGGTTTGTGACATGCTTTTAGTTGGAGATTCAGACTGTTGACCATGTCGAAGAGTTGAAATGTTTGTTTATGTAGAAAGCCACTGTTGAGTGGTCTGTGTGGATCATCAGTAGCTTGTCTCTCAGTGTTGTCAACCAGTGATGGATGGTATGAATGACCACTTTCATCTCCAACTGGTTGATGTGAAGAGCTTGATCTTCTTTGTTCCAGATCCCTGCTGCCACCTCGTTGTCTGGACGGGCTCCCCATCCTTGAAGAGACACGTCTACGTACAGATGGTTGTTGAATGCCGGCTCTAACATACAAGTCCCTGCACTGACGTTCACTCAGTGAGTCCACCACAGTAGAAAACGCTTCACATTGTCTGCGAGCGGAATCTGACCTCTGTTGTTGAGATGAAGATTCAAGAAGCGCTGTGGTGGATGCAGCTGTAGTCTTCCTCTTCTGGTCATATCTTGCGCTGACGAGAGGAGACCTAGGAGACACTGCCATTGTCAAAGTGTCAACGGAGAGAGTAGTGCTTGATTTATCATGTCTTGAATCTCAACCTATCAGTCCTCTGGGAGGACAATCTGATTCAGTTTAGTGATGTAACAAATCCCAAGGAACTTGAGATCTTGTTGAGGCTCCAATTCTGACTTCAGATGATTTACTAATCATCCCAGTTGTGTTAGTAGCCTCGTGGTAATGTCTAACTGCAGACTGACTGATTTTTCTCTTGATGCGCTTGTATGCCGTCATCCAGGTAGAAAGCACTGCGTAGCCTTCTCAGGTGTTGATAGGTGATAATGGGCTTGGCTACCCAAGTAAACAGCCAGGGGGCCGAAGACATTCCAAACAGTAGGACTGTCCATTGGTAGTGCTGACCGTTGAAAAGGAAGCGCAGATATTTCCTGGATTCTCGATGTATTGGGATGTGCAGGTATGCACCTTGCAGGTCGATGCTGGCGAGGTAATCTGCTGGTCGGATGAAGAGTCTTAGTTGAGGAAGATGTATCATCTTGAAGAAACTTCTTGTTGAATTCCTTCATGTTGTATATGAGCCGAAATTTCTCTCTGGAATTCTTCTTCGGTACCAGAAAAAATGGGGAGTAAAAGCTCTGTGGCTCTTCTGCAACAGCGTTGATATGGTGTCAGTCAACTTGTCTAGTTGATTCTCTGCATAAATGATGGCAGCTGGTACTCTTGTGAGCAGCGGTGTAGTTTTCAGTGGAATCTTATAGCCATCTCGAAGAATCTGCATGACATAGTTGCCTTTGAGAATTACGAAATTCTTTCAGTAGAGTTGAAGATGTCCACCCACTTGAGACGGTTGTACGGGAATGGCTGGGGATGGAAGACTCCATTTGTTTTGAACCTGATCTTCAATGTTTACCTCCTCTTTCATCCTTAAACAAACGTCCAGACGTCTGGGGGCATGAAGGCACCTGACGTTGCATGTCCCTCACATGTCTGTAAATGGACCTAATATAAATTCTGAATCACAAAAATTTCTGCAAAATTTACAACGAATAGCAGAACATACAGGCTTACATGCCTGACAAACTAAGTGCGGGGCAACTCCTGACAGTCGTAATCTACAGTGTAAACACGATTTCATCAACTGAGACCAAGTCTGAGTTGATGAAACATGTGCTAAAAAAAGATGCAATAATCACAAAATTGACAAATTATGAAGCATATACAGCATACAACATAAATTTGTTAACATCTAAAGGTTTTAGATATTGAAATGCTTACCTTACCACAGGACTTCATGTATCGACGAATGTATAGTCACGGAAGTGACATGATCTCCTGAACCGCGCAAGTGCAGACCTTCCACTTTTACTGAAGAGAAACCCAGTCCGAAGGGTGGTTGGGAGGGAAATCACCGTCCTATGATAAGGTAAGTATTTAAATATCTAAAATATTTAGATTTTAACAAATTTTTAACTTACCTTACCATAGGACTTATGCATAAGGCTTCGACAGTAGGTTGGTGGTGTCGGGGTCCAGAGGACCAAACCAACTGACTCCAGCACAAGTTATGCAGTCCGGAGAAACCACTGCTGTCAGGCACAGAAACCATCCTGTAACAAGAAAACAGACAGTAACTCAAGGTACTCAATGGAGACGATCATAGCACAATATGAAAGAGACCCATGAGACCTAATGGTAAGTATAAATAATTACCTAATGATTGGCAGACCGGGTGAGGTGTTGAGCAACCACTGGAGGACCAAAGGACTGTAGACCCTCCATGTTCTTCACTGCCAAGTCTTGTAGGTTGTGGCTGGCCCAAACCGTAGACGTTCTCCAAAAACAGCCCCCCATGATAGCTGGAATGGTGCAATTCCTGTGGAGCGCCATAGTAGAAGCTAGTGCTCTAATTTCGTGAGAGTTGTGAGCCGTGGGATGAGGCAAACCTTGAGCATCGTAAGCGGCTAGAATTGTAGAACGCAACAATAAGGCAAGAGTATTCCTGTTTACCTCACCCTTGCCCGTAGACGAGAAAGGGATGAATAATCTCTTCCAACCCCATCTCAATGGAGCTGCTTTGGCGATGTAAAGTGTTAAGGGACAGTAAGTTTTCCTCCACTTCGTCTGGTGCCAAGATCGCTGAGAGAGGAGGAATGGTAAACAGTTTACGGGGCTGACCTGGTAACTGATTCTTCGCAATAAAGTCCCACAGCAAACCTAAATGGGCACATCCATGACGAGACTGTTCAAACTATATCCAAGTGACATCCAGGGTGACATCCAGCGGTAGCCAAAGCCAAAAGAAAAACTGTGTTTCTAGATAAATCTTCAAAAGAAGCCATTTCCAAGGGTTCGTAGGGACGGCCATAGGATGTAGGATGATATTGAGATCCCACACTGGAGGGCGAAATCTGATTGATCGGGTTGCACCATGGTGGTCATCGCTAATGCCGCACACAAATGAGTGAGTAGGTCGTGTAGAACCTTGCATTGCCATTGAAATAACATTGCGAAGTGATCGATCCGAGAGGGATTATCCTCTGTGAGGTCAAATGCTGCTGCTAAAGTAGCTGAAGCCAATACTGAAACTGGCTTGAGCTTCCGTCGTAATTCAGTATCAATGGCTAGTAAGTTGGCATCTTGTACCTTTTAAGAAGATGACACAGAGCCAGATAAGCGCTTCAGGGATTCATCATGAGCCGCTCCTGAATCTGCCAAGTCCAGACTATGGACTTTGTATTCTGATTTGTGAGATTTAGGTGTTCTAATCGTTGGGTTAAGTGACAGCTTGGCGAAGTCCTCATCTGATGATGCAATGGCATCAGCTACCATAGAGTGCGGCGGCAGAAGTAACTCTGGTGAAAGTCGAATAGCCTTCGGGTCCAATGACTCTGACGGTGGTGAGGGGCAATCTGGCAGTCTGTCGGCTATTCATTCGTATATGGCAGAGGGAGGAAGATAAGTACCACCATCATCACTATCTTCTGATGGCTCTTCGTTATAATCCAGGGAGAAAAAACATTCTTCAGCGTCATCCCATGACACAGACAGTGGTTGAAGACGATGAGAAGACGATGACGGCACTGTAGATTGAGGCAAAGGCGCCGACTGCAAAAGTTTCTCAGCTGGGGATCTAGAATGACGAGGATGGGGAGAGCGTCGGGAACACTGCGACATGGATCTATAGTAACGCCGATCCCTATCTGAGACCTGGACGTAGATCTTGAATGGTGACGACGGGCAATCGAGACCTCCGACAGAAGGGGCAGCTAGTGCACAACTTTCTGGTACGTCTGGAATGTTCTTCCATAAGTTGTCTCTGCAAGTCCCCCTCTCATGAGGAAACGTGCGACGGAGATATACGAGGGATGCGGTATCCAGAAGACATCGGCGCCTGCATCAGGGTTGGCGTCAGCGACAGCAACAGCGTAGGGGTAGGCCTCGGCACTGCAAAAGGAGCCAGTGTCGAACCCGGTCCTGAAGTCGGCATTGGTATTGGCGTCGGGAGCGGCATTGGAGTGGGTGTCAGTGCTGGAAACACAAGAGAAGATCTAGTCGCCGAATCCATCAAATTTCCATCAGTTGAGGGAGGCAGCATCGGGGCAGAAGGCATCAGCTGCATCGGCATCTGTGTTGGGACACTGCAGCTCCAGAGAATGTTGATCATCAACCGAGTCTTGTGTAGATTTATGCGTCGATGCTGGCGACTGTCGCTCCGGAGTCTTCTGGAGAGACAATCGGGACCCCAACAACGACGCTGGTGACAACATCTTCATGCACCCCTGAGAGAAACACCAGGACACCTGGGGTGGGGGTCCTTTGCTGACTTTAAGACTTTACACACAGTATAAAATTGACGAGTCATAAACAGCTAATGCAGCATACAAACAAGCGAGAAAACTTATAAAACTCGCCTAGCAAACACAACTACATGAAGAATGCGACAAACACCCCTAAAAGAAAAAATAGGCACTCCCGGGGTGGAGCAGAGACAACAACAAAGATGGCTGCCCTCGTAACCAGGAACATGCTACATGAGAAAAAAGAGGGAATACATACAGCACATGGATAACCCATGAAGAAAATCAAGTATAAGATGGTGTTGGAACTAACCGAAGTTACGTACAGTCAGGCTGCGTTAATCTGGACATTTCTGTTTTTCATCAAAAACGTTCGGATAGTGAAACGTATGAACTACTGAAACAAACTTTTATGAACACAACTACAGTAGAGTTACTACCCTTTGACATGGCAATACAAAAACATATAAACGTATACAAGTTTCAAAAGACTTTATTACAGTTTGTAGGCATAACAACTTGAATATTCATGTACTAACCAATCAATGCATACAATCATGTCTGGATACATTAGGCATACACGTAAGAAAAAATCACTTGTGAAAGAAATCTACATGATGGTAACAGTTCTGAATGCTGGAGCTTTTTACTTCGGAACAGGCAGTTTTCTCAGTGCTTCTCGAAGATTAATTATTAGTGTCTGTGGCTGATGAGATATTTCTTGTAGTAGGCCATGTTTCACATTGGTCAGTTTGACATCGACACACTTGTGACTGGCAGCATTGTCACAAAATAAGATCATGTGTCAACCACGTGATTGCATCTGTCTGTCGAATGATCGTAGCCAATCACAAAACATATCTGATGTCCGAAATTGTGCTCTTGTCGATAGAATGTCCAAATTCTTGACCAAAATGTTTACACATAAGATCAAAAATGGCTTTAGAGTTTTCTCTTTGTATCTACAAATTTCTTTTTTTTTGTGCGGCAGTAATTTCACATCTTTTACGCCTAGGGGCGGGACTTACCATTATGACTGACAAGTGTAAGCTGATCTCATTTTGACACGATCAGTGTTTTATACAGGAAGTAAGCATGACAGGTATTACTCCAACTAACCAAAAGTGAGACCTACTAATTGATCAAAATCACAAACTAACGACATGTTCAACTCAGAAGTGTCATTTAACAATTACCACTGAATGGGGCTCATGGAGTGAAGAAATTATCTGAACCTTTTTGATGTACCGCCGGATTAATGAAGCAAAACTATGTGTAATTAGCTAATCTGTTACCGCTGATTAACGTCCGGATACGAAGAGTGAAGCACCGGACTATTGAATCAACAGGTAATGAGTTTACGTAGTAAACAAGATTGGTTACAGCTAGTTATTGTTCGGATATCGCGGGAATCGGATTGTCGGGCTCCGGCCTAACATGGCCTGACTGTACACCAAGCAGAGAGTGGGTGAGCGTATTTTACGTCTGCTTCTTTTAGAAGGAAACTTCAAGGGATTTCAGATATTCCATTACCTTCGCCAGTGAAGATGAGATAAGCAATTATGCACGAGTTAGGATAAGAAAAAATTACATGTATTGCTACAAGTGTCGAAGGTAATTAAAATGGACATTTTCATGCTTATTATGTACCCAAAGGAGGACTTCTGCTGAAAACGAATTCTAGAATGTCTGTCGGATGCAACTATGCACAATGAACTGCTACACTCTTGGTGACTGACAAACAACCAACTATATGAGGCTCCTTAGAAAACCCTGTGTGGTGGTATTTTTCAACCAGGAATTCCAAAGGAAACATTTGTTTGTTGTTTAATGACGCACTCAGCAATAATCCAGCTATATGATGGGAGCAGTAAGCAAATGAGTCCAAACCAGACAATCCAGTGATCAACAGCATGAACACTGATCTAACTGGGATATGAAGACATACAAGTCAGAGAGCCTGACCACCTAATCCTCTAAGTTGCCTCTTAAAACAAGCATGGCTTGCTGCAGTCAATCCAACCTGGATCTTCAAGGGTAACAGATGAAAAGCTAGCATGATGCATCAAGTTCATGTTCCTATGATTAATCACATACCTAAGTTGATTTCTTGTTACTAATCGATACTTCAACTCTGCCAGGCGAAGAAGACGTGGTAAACTTCTGTTGTTGAGGATCAAAATCTCTCCTTTTGGATGATGAGCATTTATATTAAGGTCTATAGGGTAAATGTCTAGGCCATTGTCTTGTATATGCCACTGGTAATTTATGGAGAAGCTCCTCTTCACTGTAAAATTTCTCAGCATCAGAATGGATCCTTCTTTTATTCTGAATAAAGAAATTGAGAGTCATTTAAACTATTGAGGAATAATTTTCACAAAAGCACATTTTTGGTTTGAACACGTTGATGTCTATATGAACATAAGAAGACTGAAATGGAGAAATGCAAAAACTTAAGTGTTGATGTGGGTGCATGTGCACATTTACAATATTGTATATGTGCGTGCATGTGAAAGTATGCGTGTCTGTGTAAGTCTGCATGCATGGGTAAGTGTGTGTACCCGTAAAGTGAGTGAGTGAGTGAGTTTAGTTTTACGCCGCACTCAGCAATATTACAGCTATATGGCGGCGGTTTGTAAATAATCGAGTCTGGACCAGACAATCCAGTGATCAACAACATGAGCATCGATCTGCACAAATGAGCCTGACCACCCGATTCCGTTAGTCGCCTCTTATGACAAGCTCAGTCGCCTTTTATGGCAAGCATGGGTTGCTGAAGGCCTATTCTACCCCGGGACCTTCACGGGTCGTACCCGTAAAGAGTGGACGAAGACATACTTACTGCTTCAAGTATTTGAGACAGACAACATTCCACAACACAAGAGTGCAGTATCCTGACTTGTCACACACCAGCAAGTGATGCTGAAACAAACAGCATCCAAACATCTTCAAATCTCATGACTTGAATACACAATGAAACTGTAATACTGAAAGCACTTAGAAACTCACAAGTTCTTCAATTATGCATTTGAATTAAGGCATGAAACAAGAGGAAACGATTATCTACCCCAAAATAGCAGTATTAGCACTAGAAAGCAAATGAAGTAATGGCTACCCACAGGAGGCCTTATCCAAATGACCACCCAATTATCAGGCTAGCTAAATTCACACAACCACTTTGCCACTTATACATGCACCCTGTCACCCAAACATTAAGCCACCTGAACAGCCACATATCCACCTTAACAATTATCCATCCAAAATACCACTTTGCCTCTGAAAATCCCATTATGTTGCTAACATTATTCACTTTTATGCAATACCTGGTATGGCCACTTCTCTGTTTTATCAGGTTTTGCATAGTTGAGAAGACGTGCCTTGCGGACAACTCGGACTAGAACCGGAGGTTTGGCAGACTGAATGCGACCCCACCTAGTGGCCATCTCCTTAATGCTACAAAGGTCAAGGGTCAGTGGTTCATCCAAGTCGTTCTGGGCTGGAACTAAGATTGGATTGATTTAATAACCATCTGTTGAATACACAAATAGAGTGAATCCTAGTTAGGAGTGTTTAAAGATGCTTTGTATTCAAGTCATAACACAGCATGCTCTAATGTGCTGAAGGAATAAACGCCTGGAATGTGTATCAGTTTCTTGAAACTCATGAGGCGGCCATGGTGTAGGCAATCCTACTAACATGTCACTATTGTCAGGGTGATCACAGGTTTCTGGCAGGGTAAAAAGGGATGCAACTCTCCTTAATAAATTACAGTGACTTGGATGACTGTGCCAGCTGTGCCCGTATACAGACAACAAACTTACTTCGAAGAAACAGGAAAAATATGATAAAATAAACAATCTTGTTCATAAAAGACAGCATTATCAACACATATTATCATGATTATGATGAACACCTTAAAGTCAACAGCATGAGATAAACAGTACGAACTAAGAACAGACACTGGTTGAATACATGGTCAGTTATCTGTGTTGCCAGGATATATCACTATTATCAGTAAGGTACATTGATATAACAACCTGTTGACAAACTGTGATATGTACACAATCTGCTTACCTGTATCTTCACTCTCAGGTATAACAACATCATTGCTAGTCCATACACTCACATAAGACCCCCTCCCAGAGGCAATGGGTATGCTACCTGTCTGTCGTACATTAGACTCAGGAAACCATGGTAAATCGTAACTATCTGTTGGGATAGAAAACGAATATTGACACACATAAATGAAAATGGCCTACCATTTCCCACACTCACACAAACTTAATGTTCGAAATGGTAAGTTAAGTGCCCTTTGTAATTGCTTCCTAATTCCTTTGTATCTAAAAAATAATTCAGTGGCATCTCACACTCACAGATAAATTTGCCAAGGAAAATGACTGAGTATTTAGAATATTATTTCTAAGATACTGATAGCTACTCCAGTAGTGATTCACTAGTTATCAAGTCTGCTACAGTATTAACATCATAGTATGAACAATGGGGCACAGTAGAATGTGAAATGAATCATGCTTACCAATGAAGTCCTCAGCAGTTTTCTGTCCTGTGACATGAAGTTCTTCAATGATGATAAGACTTTCTGCCTGTAAATCTGTCTCGTCAAATCTTACTTTACACTTGGTAAGACACACTGTGCTTCCAACTCTCAACTGAAATAAATGTCTGTATCATGTTAACAACACTGGCATGAACCTAACCATGATTCGGCTGTACATATTGCATGTGCTACAACCTTATTACATTTAGCTCCAAATCATGTTTACATATGACTAAAGCATATACAAAGTATTAGATTTCTAAAGATATTTTACTTTCCAGCTTGTATTTGACAACCGTTACCAAATGTATAATGTATGGTGGATAACTGAAACAGTGGTTAGACATACTGTGTGTCCAAATCATTCCTAACATGTTACAGAGCACTCATCAACATGATAAATATACTCTTCAAAAAAGGTAGGGGAACCTCAACTGTCAATTTGGATAGGAAGTGTAAACGTTATCAAACATTTCAAGGACAGACATCTTATGAACACACTACCATTTCCCTCTATTTCCACCCCTAAACACAACGCATGATATGCATGTGCACAACACAGTAGCCCCATACACACGCATGGGGTCCCATTCTTGATTTTGACATTTTTTTCACGAAGGTCACAAAATCACTTAGAACATTCATTTTGACACTCATCATGCATCACGCATTTGTTAGCATGGTTAGTGTTTGTTTCTAGTCGTTTGTTTTAAAATGAAAATCGCATGCATGCAAATTACCTGCCAAACACCAATCATCTTTCAAAAGTGACTACATTCTAAATAACTATAGTTGTAAGGAAGTGCAAATGGTGATGCACTCCCAAAACATTCAATAATATCATATCAGCATTGACTCCGATAAATTTCCTAAATATTTTTAATCGTAAATAAAAATTATGAAGTTCCCCTACGTTTTTTGAAGAGCATAGATTAATTCAAATCACACTGACATTAACCTTATTTTGTTGTACATAGAAATTTAGGTTATTAGACAGCAGCAATTTCCTCTTTGTTGAGGTGTCAGCAAGTGTGATGTCATGCACATCCAAAACTTGACTTGTGTCCGAGTTGGTCTGTTTCGTATACTCAGGATCTGCTAAGTAACGGTTGATACACAAGACCTGAAAATGGGGAGGCAATAAACACAAAATGTTGCTGAAATTGTAGTTTATTAAACAAAAACTCACAGCATTGACAGGTTATCAATGATACACGATATGATGATATGATATGATAATGATGATGATGATGATGATTCAGTGGAAAGCACTTACTCCGCTTGCTATATATCAGTGCTTGATGACTTTATCAACTACTCTAAAATCTTAGCATTTTACTTTTACTTTTTAAATTCTTTCATTCATCAACTTGCAGCTGCAAACGCTGAAAGCATAATTATCATTAATCAGCTTCATATTGAAACATGATAAAATTATAATTGATAGATGTGGATACATGGGTTAAAGCGTATCTAAGCCTCATGGTCAACAATAATGAGAACATTAGTTAACTTATAACTTATAGTATAAACACTGGGGCCCCACTTTCTTTTCATAATTTCCGTTCCGAAAATAAATATATCACAATATACGTCGAAGGCTACATTATCAACTGTCGTAACAAAAGCACAAGACATCACTTACAATAAAGTCTTCCGTCCTGAGTCCTGTGTTATTCAGTTCCGCAATTCTTATGGCATCTTCCAGTTCTTTCAGGATGCTAAAAGAATCAAAATTTGAGTCTGCCGCCATATTTGCAGTGGTTGTTGTTAAAAGTTGACTTCGGCAAGAACTACATCCGCATTCTACTGACCCGGATGCGGAATTCAACATTCACGACGGTCGGTGGCAGGAATAAACAGATATTTTCCAAATGTTAAAAACGGGACCAGTGCAAATTTACAAAAATAGCAAAACGTATGGTAGATTAGTTACCATTGTTTTAAATTCTCACCTATACATCACATCATGTGAGAACCTGTTGTTATAATGGAACAACCTGATGAGGAACTGGGCCCTGTGTGGGTCCTAGTCAAAATAGACACAAATCTTCCAAGTCAAAATGGCCACAAAAAAGTCAAAATGGTCACAAACAAAGAAACATTGCTAGAGTGCCTTTTGGACATAGGTATCAAAGTATAAGTAATCAATAACCTCAATAATAAACACCAAGTTTGTTGTGTGATATAACTTCTTTTGTTTGATATCAAATAATACAAATGTCATGAGTCTTAAAACCTAATAAAACAATGTATAGCCATTTTGACTTTTCTGTGTGGCCATTTTGACTTTTTTTGTGTGACCATTTTGACTAGGGGTTGTGGCCATTTTGACTTTTTTGTGTGGCCATTTTGACCAGAGTCAGTGTGGCCATTTTGTCGGGTGGCCATTTTGACTTGTTCCCCCATGTTTCACAAAATTCTCATAAGCCTAAGATCTCGGAACTTTTCTTGTAGTATTCGCACCTCCTATTGCACAGTACAAAATCTCAGGCTTGCCAGAGTTTTGTGAAACGGGATCCTGCACTGGGTCACCTTTGCAGTATTAATGTTCAACAAGTTGACAATGCCAGTGAAAAAAGTTATTACAGCCGTAAGTTACAGCAGGGATAATCTACAGTGTCTTCTATTCTTCCTAGTTTTTGTGCACGGGTTACCTTGACCACTTGACAGGGTTTGTAAGACGTTTCAGTAAGTGACGTAGAAGCATTAGAAAACCACGTAACTCGACAGTCGAGGGTAGCAAGACATTGCAAGTCTTCCTCAAAGTGGTTGAAACATTCATTAGCCACAAGTAACCAGTTTTGACCTACTTTTAAGTATACCACTCAGCTAGAGCTACACTTATGCGAAGTATTGAATGATTCACAGTGGAATGCAGTAAGACACTTGTGTTAAATTATTTCAATACACAGTCATGTTAGCATTCAGATGTTACATGTTAAATAATTAATCATTTAAAGTATCTAAATATACATAAGCGTACTTGAACGCCTAACACCCGATAACTTATTATAAGTGAAAGGTTGCACTAATTTATTAAAATTAGGATATTCTTAACAATAATTGTTTAGATGCCTGGATATCACATTTATAAAATACGATAACTGAAACATCAGTTACAACATTTCATTTATAATTAATGAAATATTATTCTCGTTTTGTGGGGGCGGTGGAGCAGCCTAGTGATTAAAACGTCCGCTCGTCAGGGTTCGATTCCCACGTTTGTACAATATTTGAAACTCATCTCTGGTGTCCCCCGCCATGATGTTGCTGGGGTATTACAGAAGGCGGCGTAAAAACTCATTCATTCTTTTTGTGGTACTATCAAGTTACACAATTACACGAACATCTTCTTTAAACAATACTATATGCCAGTACTGCTTGTCGTTACTCAGGTACATAAGTGCGGTTATCTTGAACACGATGTTAACGCTCACTTCAGCTCAACGGCCTAACCAGACCGGATTATAACGTAGCTTGATGCTCATGATGTCAATCAGTGGATTGTCTGGTACAGACTCGATTATTTACACACTTCCGTTAGATACCTGGACACTTGATGAGTGTGGCGTTAAACAACACATAAATAGGGTTAGGCTGTAGGTTTCTCTGATAAGACAAATCTTCCTACTCATTGTAGTGATAAAATGTATGTATACTGTATATTATATTACAATGACCATCACTGATGTTTATGCTGGTGTATGGTCCTTTGTATAGAGCACAATTTACACATGAGCTGAAGTTAAGCAACGTCGAACTCGAATACTAACTGGATGGGTGACTGTGCTTGGCGGCTTGGCTGCTGAGAGTTCCTAGGACTACAGTTTTACCCGACAACGAAGCAAATGTGATACATGTGATCTCACCTTAGGCAAGTGAGTTTGTTAAGAAAAGTCTCTGTTCACCCAGCAGAAAGTGGATACCTGGTTGGATAAAGTCATGTGACAATAACCTTCTAACACCTCACAGCCGGCTTTGGTTATCTGTGGCAATAGTAGATCAGATTGTAGCGTTTTAAGATTGCCCCTATTTTGGATGGTTTTCAACGCATTATTATATTATTATATTATTATATTATTATACCCGTGCAGATTCAGGGTAGAATTTGTCTTCAATATCCCAAGCTTGTAAGATGCAAGCAACGTGACCCGGTGGTCAGGGCCGCTGATTTGGTTGACATATGTCATGTAGAACGACGCTCATGCTGTCGATCACTGGATTGTCTTGTTCAGTCTCTGTAATTTCTGACCGTCGCCACATAGCTGGAATATTGTTGAGAGTGGCCTTAAAAATACAGACAAATAACTGATGCTTAAGACACAAATATACCTTTCTCCCAAGTTTCGATTTTCAAAATTAACTGAGAATATATGGCAAAAATAATGACGCTGGTTGTACAAACAAAGACAGATTAAGTCTATTTATTGTGTATCCGTGCATGTAATACCCGATAAGTTCGGACACAATCACAATGTCTGATCGGGTGCATTTTTTCATGTTCTAACTGTCAGAATTACCAATGCATGTAAAACGATAATAAGATAATGACGCCCTTTACCCCAGTCAATGCACCCACTGTGAGCGACACAGCTGATCGGTGTCGTCTAGGTATATGACGATGTACTTTGTATGTAGATTGACATTGTATATATTTTACCCCCACGTGGCACTGTCATTAATCTTGTATTGTGAGGAGAATTCTTTTCTATGACTGACTGGGAGCACTGTTACAATGGTCTGACGTTTAAAGTTTTATACCCACGTGGCTACTTGGTGTTGTTAACACACGCTGGGCGCATGATTAGTGTCATTAATTTGACATACATTGGTTACCCGTGAGCAGGTGCGGACCATCAAGGTTCTAATATTACAAATAATGTAGACGGAACCAGGTCCAGAACTGAATACTGACTAAGACATAATTTTTTATGCGTTGAAGAAAAAACAATGTATTGTTAAGTTGTGATTGCAATACACGACAGGTGAAATAATGTATTTTGGTTTGTAAACGGCGTTATGTGGGTCCCGGATCTGGAGAGGTCAGCACGACATGTTTATCATAAAAGTTAATGGAAGTGTATATCGGATGGCCAGAACTGTGTATCATCGTGAATCGACAGCGTGAATCCGTGGCTCGAATCGACAACTGGATCCACTGTCCATGTTATGACTGAGGATGGCATTGCTGTATGTTGACCGATAGTCAGACATGTGCATGTTGACTAGGGTCGCGGGTGATCGGTGTAGGTGTGTTGACTTGTGATTTAGACAGACGTGTACACGTGCTGGTTAGCAATCAGATGGGGATGCGTTGACAGGGGTGAAATAGTTTGGGGTGAGAAGGGTGTGTTGAGAAGCCATGAGAAAGATCGGTGTGTGTTGACTGTGGTGAGATAGATGTATGTTGATTGGGGTGAGATAGGCGTGTGTGTTGACTAGCAATAAGAAAGATGTGTTTGTGCTGACTGGGGTGAAATAGACGTGTGCTGACAGGGGAGAGATAGGTATGTGCTGACTAGGGCTGAAATAGTTGAGTTTTGACTGGGGTGAAATAATTGCGTTTGCTTTGACGCGGGTGAGATAGTTGTGCGTTGATTGGGGGATAGATGTGTGTTTATTTGGGGTGAGATAGGTGTGTGTTGACTTGGGGTGAGATACGTGAGTGTTGACTAGGAAAGAGACAGGTGTATGTTGACTTGGGGTGAGATAGGAGCGTGTTGATTTGGGCGTGAGATAGATATGTGTTGACTAGGGTAGCGATAGATGTGTGTTGACGGGGGTGAGACAGATGTACGTTGACTGGAAGTGAGACAGATGTCTGTTGATTGAGGATGAGATGTGTGTTTACCTGGACCTGTGTGTTGACTTGGAAGTGGTTAGTTAAAGATATGATTGAAAGTGATAATACTGGTAGATATGTGTTCACTGGTCGTAGTGGTTAGTTAAAGATATGATTGAAAGTGATAATACTGGTAGATATGTGTTCACTGGTCGTAGTGGTTAGTTAAAGATATGATTGAAAGTGATAATACTGGTAGATATGTGTTCACTGGTCGTAGTGGTTAGTTAAAGATATGATTGAAAGTGATAATACTGGTAGATATGTGTTCACTGGTCGTAGTGGTTAGTTAAAGATATGATTGAAAGTGATAATACTGGTAGATATGTGTTCACTGGTCGTAGTGGTTAGTTTAGGTTATCAGTGAAAGTGAATTAGATAGATCAAAGCGCTCAACATTGTTTTATTTGAATCGGCGAGAATTTCCTCGTACAAACAGTCAACAGTGAGGTAACATTGAATATTTTCGTGTACTTGGAACCTATCCAGGCATATATCACGCACAGAGTCCTTCAGACTTTATAACCGCGTCAGTGTATGTCATGTGTTTTATATATGTTGGTCATAAACAGTTCTTTCAAGTGAAGGGTTCCCATTCCAGTGATACAGCTGTGTTAAGTCCACTCAAACACACGTTATAAAGCACGGTGGTGAACTAATACTGACTCAACAACCTCTTTTAACACGTTCAGCTGGAGATCAAAGACATACTCGGTAGGATGGGACAAATCCACTGACGACACCGGGACTGCTCTTTGAGGCAGTATTAGTCAATATGACAAGCATCGGCTCCTTGTCAAAGGTTGAAATATGAGCCAGGTAATGGTGACACCGATAAACCAAAGCTTCATTTTAGGTACGAAATTTAAGAAATAAACATAACTGAAAGGAATGATTACAAAATCGGAAGAAAATGAGAATATGAATGGACAAAGATAGAACACAGAATTGTGAAAATACCTTAAATGGTCCCTGTGTCTGACATTACGACTATGTTGAATTTTATTTGGCTCGGTTTGTTGTAATAGTTAATGTGAACTACAACATGTCTAAACAAACGTGCAACTGTGCTTTTTCTGGTGTTGATGAATATACTGAAGGGCCAAAAATTGAAATCAATCTGTATCACCATGCAAAGAATACGAATACCTGAATTAATTACGCAACAGGAAACAGTTTAATTGTTCATTCAAACTGTATACAAAAGGTGGTAGAGATAAAACCTATAGCACAATCGATTTCATAAATAGTATGAGATTTAACAGGTTAAATCTACAGGTGGTACGAGTTTTATGTTGCACTGACGGGATAGATGTATAGACAGCACTCAGTCTTCTTTCAATCACTGGATTTGGATCAGCCAAATATATTCTATGATTACACGATGCCATTTAGAAAGTGGTCAAATGCAACATATGTCATATTTTGGATTTCACTTTCTTAGTAAAGTACAAATTCTAGTACTTTTTTTTGGGACTCAACCGAAAAAAAGTACTAGAATTTGTACTTTACTAAGAAAGTGAAATCCAAAATATGACATATGTTGCATTTGACCACTTTCTAAATGGCATCGTGTAATCATAGCTTTCGGCCGTGGGAGCCGTGCCAATTTACACTCATCAGAGGGGTACACAAAGTACGCAGTCTAGACTACCAGTTGTCCGACTTTCATTTTTGTGGAAGTCGCGGTGACTGAGCGGGCTAGGCGGCTGACTTTGTGTGCTGGCGATTAGGTGCCTGACTCTGAGGGTGCGGGTTCGAATCCCGGATGGGACTCAACCGAAAAAAAGTACTAGAATTTGTACTTTACTAAGAAAGTGAAATCCCAAATATGACATATGTTGCATTTGACCACTTTCTAAATGGCATCGTGTAATCATAGCTTTCGGCCGTGGGAGCCATGCCAATTTACACTCATCAGAGGGGTACACAAAGTACACAGTCTAGACTACCAGTTGTCCGACTTTCATTTTTGTGGAAGTCGCGGTGACTGAGCGGGCTAGGCGGCTGACTTTGTGTGCTGGCGATTAGGTGCCTGACTCTGAGGGTGCGGGTTCGAATCCCGGATGGGACTCAACCGAAAAAAGTACTAGAATTTGTACTTTACTAAGAAAGTGAAATCCCAAATATGACATATGTTGCAAATATATTCTGTTTTCCAAATCGACAGGCAGAACAATTTTTTTCAAACATCCAAACGGTGAGAATATATATAGTATATACATCGATATACATCGTGTGTGTGGAGAGACAGGTATTTCGCTGTTGGCTAAGGGATTCATATCTAAAGAGATAGTGAAACGTGTCTCCAACAATGTTAATTAACGTTACACAGTTTCATAATCTTTCTTTTCTTGGAATAAAATACCATCTGCCGGTTTCAGTTGGTAGATTATTGTTACATGTACAGGTTCTTAGTTTTAGTATGGGAAAATATATATCTTTGGATAAGTAAACGTAAATTTTCAAAATACACTTTATCTTTGAAACTTGTCTCTATGGAGCCACGCCAGTGTTGTAAATACTGATCTTTCAAAGTATCTTCAAGCTTTGGAGCCAACCATAGCGTGGGGACACTTTTAGTGTTTGAGAAACTGAAAAACCACACGCATATATTATTTTTTGATAGAAAAAGGTAATTTGAATTACATTTTGAGAAACATGATCACGCTTTCACTTTATGTTCATGTTAAGAGCACCATTTAAACTCTAGTACATTTCTGCTTGAGGTTTCTACGTTCAGTTTCACATCGGCATTATGGTTTAATTGAACAACAACGCTCGGACCTGGATTCTGCAACACTGGAGACGCGGCGCCATCATGAATGAATACCTCGTGGTGTGTGTGTAGAGGCGTTAAGAGGGCATCGATACTCGGGTGGAATTTTGCATCGTATGGTCGCCAATATTGCATCGTAGAGGAAGAAATGGTCAAGCAACGCAAGGCTAAGCGTAAACAGCAGGTGCCATTTTTACCTAGATAAGGAATTTGAATATTCCTGATATCTCATGCATGGCCTGTCAAATCTCAAGTTTTTAACACAAAAGAACATTTGTGGGAGGCCCTCGATAGGCACGAGCATCACCGTCAAACGCTACATCTGTTACATGATGTCTTCATCCACGGTGAGCATAAATAGTGGAATTCGGGAGGCTTAAGGTGGTCATAGTAGGTACTGGAATACCGCCACTTCCGGAGTCATATCTTGTGAAGTCATCACTGACAAAACCTTTATTGGTGTATTTCTATGACTACTGACAATCGGACTTCTCATAGAGCAGCGTGGTTGCAAATGATAGCATAGAAAAAAAACATGTTTGTAAAGGATTTTATAAGTGAAACAGTCATCCATGTGTTTCTCCTTTTCGAGAGCCTACATAAACCTGCCCTCTGTTTGATGCCTGAAAACTGTGTTATACCTGCATACTAGCATTTAGGGTTAGGTCACTGATGGTGTGAGCACATCTCAACATCGGGTACAGACAGTTGGTGGAATGTTGCACGATTGAGGTTACTCCATATACACGATAGAGGCCGTGAGTGTACACTCTTAAGGGCCAGTTCGGATATACAGCGGATGTCATTTTGATTTATACCCTTTTATGAAAATAACGTGATAAAATTATGTGACTTAGAAGAGGTCTTATCAGAATACATAAGCAGAGACGATATAGTGTAAGACGTCATAGTGTCGGAATTATGACACAGAGGTCCTGGGTCTTGGCCGAGTTATGACCTTGTCGAGTATGAGGATATTGAATTTGGAATTTGAAAATCTTCAGGCAGAGTGTTTATAATTCCGAGTACAGGGGCGGTTACCCCTTTCTGAGAAGAGGGGTGGGGTGGGTGTGCGAAGTATTGAGATGAATGTGTGTTAGTGTTAGTGTTAGTGTTAGTGTTAGTGTTAGTGTTAGTGTGTGTGTTGTTTGCACGCTTCATTTTCACCCGAGTTAAAAATATGATTTAACATAATTTCAGGACAAAGGTGTTTGTGTTGAGGGGTTGGGGAGGTGTTTCTTTGTTTGTGTTTGTGTGTTTGTGTGTGTGTGTGACGGGGTGCCCCACTTTTAACTTTATTCAAACATCGTGTCATTATGTGTTTATGACAGTGAGGCATATAGTGAAAAGAACTAATCCATATTTCCGAATGTAAGATCTGCTAACCAATGTATTAGAAATCCCCCTAGAAAACCGTTTTTATCATATATGGTAATACGACCGAAATATCAACTTTGTCAGGTAGTTCGATAAGGTAAACCCAGAAACTCCAGTGACTGATATCATGAGCACCGATATCAGGAACTGGAATACGCTGACATGCGACTAAGTCTGCCAAATTGACCACGCAATGTTTGTCGCTTCCTACGACAAATGTGGGTTTCTGAAGACCCACGTGCACGTGTTAAAGACACACGTAGTCTGAGGCTGAGTAATTCTGCCTTAAAATAATGTTTAAACGAACATTCGGGTAAGAAATGAAGTCGCCTGACTAAACATACAATGCTTCCATCTGTTGTAAATCAATGCCGAAAGTACGCAAATTTATGTATTTTCAACCGAAAGGCAAACATACGATGAAGTCAATTGACCTTTACAGTATCACTTTCTCGTCAGTTTTGTTTAATATAAAGCGGTATTTCACACAAGTGAGAGACCGACTAAATATTTTCAAATTCATATTGTATCGAATCACTTAATACGTTATTAACATATGTACTAGTATTCACTATACCCAGGAAAGCGCTTTAGAAACATGCATCCATAAACAAGTATGGTTTAGAAATAATGAAGCGAGAGCCCTTCATCACGGTGTTCATGGTAACTTGGCAATCGTATTGCCTCTCAGGATCACAATCTACATGACTGAATGGTCTCTAATGTCTAATTCCATTCCATTTATTTCGGATATTGTCATCTGAACCAGACACGTAACACTAGGGAATAGTTACAAAGGGCAGTCAATTTGCCGTCCATGCATGTCATTGATGCATTAGAATGCATGCGGCAAACACAGCTATACAGCGATGTTGTGTAGGCGTCTTATATTTCAGCAGTATGAAAAATCGATCTTGCATTGCTTTGTCATATTTGGTATGCTACACGGCAATACCGCGCTGTTGGTATTGGACTTTTATGTTTCAATTTGATATTTTACACTTCCTTCATGTTGGTGTTGTTGACGTTCAATGCATTATTGCATGCCAGATTACACGGCATACATCCTTATACATCGATGCAGGCAATGTGTGTCCTACTCGTTAAAGCAGGATTAATAGAGCTTTGGGGAGACAGAAATAAACAAGGGTCTTACCCTCTGAAATGGATTCCATTTGCGTAAAGTACGAATAAGATACGAACGTACGTGATTGAGCTGCTGAAAATCAATGATGGCGGTACAACAGCAAGAATCATCATAACCATATAACAATAGGCACGAACCCACACAGAAAAAACTACCGGCAGATCTTTATATTTGCAAACTGTTGGTCCCCTCAATACTGGTCTTACTGTCTCACTCGTTCCTAAATATTTGACGTCAACCGTCCCTCTCTTAAATAACGAGGAATGGTTTTATAATGAATGTATGTTTTACAAAAGCCAACAGCTTTGTTGACCTTTCACACAAATTTAACATATACCGATTTTATATCTAGGTCATATTTTACCTGGCAAAACTTGCTGGCTTTAATTATTACGATGAACACTTGCTATAAATTTTAGTATCCAATAAGACCAGATTTGTATTGATGTTTAAACCTATATTTATGATTCCACACACACTTTTCTCCTCATATATTTATCTTAGAAACTTTCATAAACCTGTCTGTTTGCTTCCCTGATTCGTCACGCGAGTTTGAGGATACAGTGTGAGGGCCATCCTTGTTGGCCTCCGTTGCGACACAACTGTAAGGGCAGGCGAGTGAGTTTTACGCCGCACTGAGCAATATTCCACCTATATGGTGGCGGTCTGTAAATAATCGTGTCTTGTCTAGACAGTCCAGTGATCAGCAACATGAGCGTCTATCAACGCAACTGGGATACGATGACATGTGTCAACCAAGTCAGCTAACCTGACGACTCGATCCCGTTAGTCGCCTCGTACGACAAACATGGGTTACAGAAATTAAGATCAAGTGGAAGAGCGACTCAGTCACTGATGTACGAAACGTAGGAGACAGTACAGACTAGTCCATTTTGAAGGTTTATTACATAGAAACTGTATTCTTCAAATAACATGAACATATTTAAAGAGCATAGTTTACCTCTTAGGCAAAAAAGACAATTATAAAAGTTAAAAAAAGAAGGCAGGACATTGCCTGATGTTTGGATATGAATTCGTTCAATAATTCACGACACAATATGGTATTTTACATGGTTTTAAGAATGTCTCAGATAACATAACTCAAATACGTCAAGCCAAAACACCTGGATGGGTTTAGTAAATACAGGAACATAGCGGGAATGTGAAGCTCATTAATACTCTGAAACAGCCATAATACAGTTGCTATCATCTTGGGTCGATCATGTTTACTTTCAGACTACGATTAAAAGCAATACAACAAATGAAAATTCAACTAATCAAGTCACCAATAACCTGGTTACTAGGTAAGACGCTTAATCTACACATTGTACGCGGACCCTGTGACATGTCATCGCCGATACAAATTTGGCATTACAGGATGAAATAAAATCATCCATAAGACAGATTATACATTTTCAAAGCATTCTCATGATTTGTATATATGTAACATCCACTGCTGGGAGAATAGGTGAAAAAATGCGTTTTGAAAATAAAATCTCACAGAAAATTGACTATGATCTGTGCTCTTCGAATGCAAGAAATATTAGAAAACAACGCATCAATGTGGCGTTTGAAATGCAAATTGTTGAATTATTGAATCACAAAAGTCGACATTTGTCAAACGATTGCCCTCTGGACGTCCCAGTCGTAATGTCGATACTCTCAGTTTGGCAACGAAAGAGTTTTAGTGTAGAGGTTAAATATCGATAATTTGTAGGCATATATTTCTTTTGGGATTTTGGGGGGGTAAATATTCTCCAAAAGAAAAACAAATATGGGGAAATGCATTTTTTTGTGAAAGATATTTCCCATAAAAGTAGCAAGGCAAGGCCCGAACGATACTAACTGCACATTCTACTGGGGTTCTACATGTGTTAAAAAATTGACCAAGGTCTAATCGATTGTATTTAATTTTCGTGGTAACTCTTGGCTAAGTGCTGAGTAATTTAAGTTACCATTTCACATAATGAATCATAGCAAGTCAGACATGTCGCGTCATATACATTACACCGCCTCTTTGTTCCAAGTGACTTATAAATGGCTGTGAATATTGTAACACAAAACAACCCCTCAACGATTTGGTTTGCACAACGAATCACAGACTGCTGTCATGTATCACAGATCCTTTTTAATCTGGACGTTCCATTGCGTTAAATCGACTTTTCTCGCCCTATCATATTTAGAATACAATATCTATTGCATATGAAACACAAAAATCCTCTGCTATTCCACTGAAATACTCACTGTATTTGGTGTTACGCCGCTTTTAGAAAAAAAACCCCAAACAAACAAAGAAAACCCCCCCCCCCCCCCACCCCCCCAAAAAAAACAAAAAAAACAAAACAAAACAAAACAAAACAAAAACACAAAACCCTTGACTGGCGAACTGATGATTTTGCATTTCAAGATAAGTGATACAACAGCATGGTTGACGATTTCACACGTGTATCGACTCATCATTCATCTAAAACTGGATAATCCTGTATGTTCACCTGACTACGTTGTTAGAATTCGCCCGTCAATAATTATTGCCGGACTGGGCAACAGTCTCGTTCAGTTCCATTAACAGTTTGATCTGCTAGTGAAATCGAAACAATCGCTGCTTTAAACTAAAAGATGAAATGTCGAAAAGGGATACGAGATATAATCTGTGTCAATGTTTTGTAATTTTTTTGTACATCAAATGTTATGGAAGTCTTTGACAAAGGGAACACCACACCGTTTTTAATGTTCCCTGAACCATCCTGTTCACACAAAATTTGTCCAAAATAAAATGCCGGTCGAATGTTCGGTCCATATTCTCACGAATAATGATATACATGTATTCTCTTGTGTTATAATTCGTAACTGGCTGAATGGGCTGTAGTGTGAAACTAACCACAGACAAACTGTAGCGCAAATGGGATTGCGCAGGGTGGGGAATATGACCAGATTTCTTGCTTGCTTCGCTCGCATTTAAGAAGACTGCATTCTCTACGCTGCGCAACCCCATTTGCGCTACAGTGTGCTTGTGAACTAACGAACTTCATAATAATAAACATAATTGCTTGAAATCCATTTTTTGTTTTTTTTTGGTTGGAGAGATAAACTAGATTATGGTGATTATTGTGGTTAGAAAATAAACAAACCAGAAATGGTTATACATTCGTGATGTATTCCACACAGGCGATGCAACATGCTTGCGATGAATATGTCACAAGATAAGCTTGATGTCTCACGGAAAATGTGTGTTGTTTCACATGCATGTAGAGTAATGATCACGTAAGTGTGAATTTTCAAGAATATGCATTCTTTTATTGGGCAGTTTATTGGTTTATTAAATATTTGTTCAGGTACCTAACAATAAAAACATATTTATATGCATCATTACATGTATGATTACAACCAGCCTAAAAATATGGTCTCATTACGTCACGTCAATTAAATGTCGACAGGTTAGTATAATATGGAAATACTGTCCCTAGTTTGTTTTTCTCTGGAAACACTCAGCAATCTCTTACCATTATTCCAGTGAAGACTTTTCCTAACATTTAAATTACAGACATGCTAACGACCATATCCAGTTCATGCAGACGTGTCTAATGCCAACTCATTGATCTCACGGAGCATGTTTCCTGTCTGGTAATCTCTACACACACGATGTAATCAGTCTCCACGCAACCAGCCGCCTCGTTATGGCCGAACTGATACTCATTTATGGATAAAACTGATCATTAATCGCGTGCCAAGGCTACCATACTAACCGTGAGAAAACCTTTATGGTCACTTCAGCACCATGACAAAAATCCTGTTTTTTAATATGGGACTGGAATGGATAAATGTAAATTGCGTGTTCTCTTGATAAATTGTTTCTTGGGTGATTATATAATAAACGTGTACTTTAGAAACTTGGGTCTGTCCATGTTGTAATTACGGACGGAATTTCTCACCCATGAACCACTTCAGCAGACACGACGCTGGGCTGATCCCACCTTGATTGATACGTGCCGGATACTATTTCCGCGTGATTAATTACAATCGACCATGAATATGGAACTAATATTTCAAAATGAGGCAGTGACAAGAATCGAGAATTAGAAGTGATGCAGTTTATCATTTAACCATGTCAGGTGTTTCGACAGCAGTTTTATGTGGAGGTGATTGATTATATGTAACACTGAATTCAGTTATTGGCGCAACGACACGCAATTTGTTATATAATGTTCTAATAATAAGGCTGAGTTGACAATCAATAATACGGGTACTGGATAGGCTCAATGGAAATATTTTATCGTCCCAACTCT
Source organism: Haliotis asinina (assembly GCF_037392515.1). Lineage (NCBI taxonomy): Eukaryota > Metazoa > Mollusca > Gastropoda > Lepetellida > Haliotidae > Haliotis > Haliotis asinina. Next base: position 25,068,817 of record NC_090287.1, read on the forward strand.
CAAAATAACATAGTTACACTGTTGAAAGATTCCAGTTCATGAAAGTAATAAACGTTCAAAGTTTTATTTGTCCCGTTTCGAAACAATATTCTATATAAACTAAACCTTCTTTAAACAGTAAATACCCCATGATCGGGTATCATCCACATCGTACTATTTGATGAACTACAGAAGATAACAATCATTGAAAAAATATATCCATCACTCACATCACATGCAATGAGCACAACAACCAATCCACAACTACTGCAATAGAAAATGTCGCTTCACGTTCAACAAAGCAGGTGAAAATATGGCAACAATGATTGGTGGTTAAAGTTGATAAACACCAGGGAAAAAATATACCATACTGTCCTGTGTGGATTACTTATGGTGTCACCGTGATGCTGGCAAAACTCGCCTTGGTTCCATTGGCTTCAATTGCACATCAGACATCACACCAAGTGAAACATCGGTTCCAACTCCATCGGTGTCGGTCGCCACACTCCCTCCTTTTGGATCAAGCCCGTTCTCTGCAGCAACTCCACCGGGCACACCATTCACTCCTAATTCTGCATCACCTGGCGGAGGAGGGGGAGTTGGCGTTGGCTGCTTATAAAACTTCTTCTTAGTTGGAAGATGATGAATAAAGTGGCGTTCACAGAATGGCATTTCTATCCTCTCTTCAGGAATGCCCTTCCTTTTCCTGTGGTGTTTCTTCTTCCTCGAAATGTATCCTAAACAAAAGTTTCTAATGTTGCCGATAGCTGGTAGTTTTTTGTTGATTTTGACAAGATCTTGTCTGACTCTAATGGCCTCTTCATTGTACAACCTTTCGGCCGCCCTCCGGTACTTATTTAGGACCCTCTCTTGCATTGACAGTCGTTTGTCTAACTGAGTGTTAATTACACGCGTCCTCTCTTGCAAATCTGCATCCAACTTGTTGTAAATGTCCGGTAACAGAGCGTTATTCACTGGTGGAGCCGAATTGGAATTCGACCCCATGTTTGAGCTCACTATTCACATGTGCGGAAAAACATGTCCGTTGATAGCAAAAGTCAGATCTTACCTGATCACGATGCAGCAATATTGAAACTATTTCGCCGTTTCTCCGTATTCACAGCCGCTTGGTAATTAAATTCCAATTGTCAAATGTCCATCTTTAATAAATTGCCCTCCACTTGATGGAAAAGCAATATGTTCAAGTCTGTTGTGACACCGAGAGTTTGATAAGCCTGTGGTTGTCAACAGATGTATTGAAGCATCGAAACACCGTCACACTGGTGTTGTTATCAAGTGACTTTGGTAGTGTATCAAAATATCAATACCCGCCAAGCACAAAGCCTAGTCAGACTGAGTAGCGTGCAGATAAACCGTTTAATCACGGGTATTAACTGTGAGCAAACGTCGATGGGTGCGCGTCCCCCTGCGTGGCTAGACACAAACAGTGAGATGAGATCGATGTTGAGTCGTATCTAGGGTGTGTTGTGGGGAGTTTCTCCAGCAAGTTTTTTGGCTCTATGTAATACCTCCAGTACGTGCTTCAGACACACTCCGTCGTTGTTCACAACCCATTGCAGTTTGCGTTTAAACGGTGAAACGAACACCCTAAAAACACCTGTTCGTTAAATTGTGATTCAAAAGACCCCTAAAGGTACATGTGTGTTTACTGAGTGTAATAGACTTTGCTTTTACACGATCACGATTTGTAAAGCAGCGATACCCAATTATATAGATCCGTCTTACACAAACTCTTGTGTAGGCATTGAAAGACATGCACAGCGTGATGGAAGACGAAATGAATATAAACTGATTGCCGTGAGTATGGGAAATCCATTTCCATGAAGCACTGGCAAATTGCAAGTTATTGAGTGACAAATATATCCATTTGACAGAGACAGAGAAGTAGGTCAGAATATAATAAACTTATACTGTAGGGTGAGTAGCGTCACGTGGGATATGAAATACTCAAGGATTAGTTTGTGGGCTTGATTAAGGGCTTGTTATAAGGGGTCTACTTTAATATACCCGATAGTGTACTGTTGGATGTAAGGAGGCGTATCGACCACGGGAGACCCTGAGAACATAAAATTCTACAACTGTGAAAACAGAACAGTGTAATCGTTGCCAATGGCATGCGTGAACTGTTAGATCAAGTAACAAAGTATGGTTACAGTAACAAAGGGCGGAAATACTGCTCGATGTCACGATTAGCTTACCACCAGCGGCTTACTGAATGACAGCTTTCCATATGCTGTCAGATATGTAATATGCTACAGTAACCATGAACAGCTAAAAAAGGAGGAAAAAACCCACCTAAGTGTTCGCACAACAGGACACAGTGTGCCAGCTGATGGTTATATGATACACCCAATAAGACATGAATGATACCTTTAGGTGTTATCAAAGTTATTGTAACTGTCGGAAATGATACTCATAGTATATGGGTGTAACAGGTATAAAAACGTAACTCTATTAGTTGAAACAATACCCAGCATTTCAATTCATTCGCTTCTCACTGATAGTTAAATTGTCAATCCTAACAAATACTTATCACACTTATCTTTATTAATAATGGGCGATTCTTATAAGCTATTTCACTTGTTATCCGTTGCTTACGTAATGTTTTCATGACGACTTAAGTAACCATATCTTTTAAAGACATAAATATTCAATTGCTTTGCCAGTCGGAATAGAAATATCAGCGGCTGATGGCAGAATATCGTGGAATGTGTCGGGATACCAAGTTATCTCGAAACCTCGGTGGCACTAACATAACATAGATTACTTGCGACCAAATATATTCTGAAATCTCCCGGAAGAAGCGAGAAAGCCATAAACTTGCAAAAACTCGTAAGAGACTGATTGGTAGCCTGGGTTGCACACATAAACTAATCAACCGTCTGTACCCATATGTTTTATATACAATATTTACATAATAACCAACGCAATTTGTGAGTGTTCATCTATTGTTGACCTGCACATAAAGATGATATATCTTCAGAATCAGCAATACTTGACCTGATTCTTCTTTCTGTTGCTCTGAAATAAGGCAAAACGGTCAAAGTGTAAGTATCTTGCATGTCCATAACATATAGTTTATGTAAAATATGTGTATCTACAAATGTTGCTTGAGGGACATTGTTTGGGTTTCAGTTTTAAAGACAATTATTAAACAACAATAGAATATGCCCTTCAGGCCTCACCCTTGCATATCCCTAAGGAAAAGATCTCTTATGTTTAAGTCTTAAAGCTTATCCCAGACGCAACTGAAAATCATCATCCAGCAAAATGATCGATAGAATCAGTTTTGGATTCAGATTTATTTGGACTATTACCTCCAAGAGGACTGAACTTCTGTAGAGATGGAAATAATTCTCAAAGCAGGGCTGCAGATAATCTTTCAACACGAGGAGCACATACGCCTTATTTTTTTTAGTATAAGAGCACTGGGAAATGTTAAGAAGTAATGATTTTAAGGCCGTACACCATTGCTGTGGTGCGTATCTGCTAAGTTCTCTAATTGTTTCCCTACCATATCGTGCATATTTTTTATCTGTGCATAGGCTGATAGGGCCCTTATCTGGCGCCCTGTCATAGAGTCAAAGCAAACGCGGCTTATTGCAAAGTATTTCAGGCAGATATACTCTTTCAGATTTAGATAAAATGGTTTAGGATCAGTGTCCACTACAAGTCTCACGGGAAAGACTTAAATACATGCATTGAATAGTCTTACTTAACTGTCCATTGTCAGCTGTCCATGGAAATGAAACATAAAAAATATAAGGGAATGTTGGTTCACACCGTTTGTTTAGAAGATATACAATCTAGGCATGAATATGTTAAAGGGTGGACACAGGAAAGAATTACTTCAAAGAGTGATCGCTTGACTGCCGATATTGCCTCACGGGTATGTAGGAAGAATACAATACAATGTTATGTCCACTGACAGCTGCCTCTGTCATTACAATGAACCTTTATTTTAGCAAAGTTTATTGACGTGAATATTAACACATTAATACTTGCACCTTGTATAAGCTGTATGAAACGTTGTAATAGGAGTTGCTATGGCTTACTTTTTCACTGTCGCTGCCAGACACCTCTTAATGCCATTTACAGACAAGAGCAGCTTAACTCTGGCACTGACCATTATATTAGGTAACATTTTCTGCCAGAAATGACCGACGAAATAATCAACTGTGCAGTGACTGACAAGTGCTTTACTAAAAGGATGACAACAAAGGAGATTAGAAATAGCCTTAAGGCTAGTAAAGTCAATCGTTTAGACCTTGGTCGTTGTGATATACTATTAGTTAATCTCTTTAATCCTGGAAGCAGAGGACCCTGGGAACTGATCAGCAACGTGTGTAATGTCTGCATATCATTTCCTTGTAAGAGTCATATTTTGCCTAGATGACAAAAAGGGTGAATGCCCACTTCTAAAAAGAAATCAATTTTAGAAATCAAATCAACAGGTTTGAAAGATTTCAGAGACGTAAAGTTTGGTTTAGGAGTTGCAGACAAAACACTTCCTTACATATTAATCTGTATTCCTATATGTCATTTGCAGCTAGTTGAATCTACTGCAGTTGAGAATAAAACCAATACTATATACAATGTTGCCATAACATTGGGGTTAGAATGGTTGGAATGTCAAAGCCCAAATATGGTATATTGCAATACCGCAAGTGTTCAAATGAGGTTACTATTCACAGTTTCACTATATATTAGTAATACCTTTCTCTAGATATATGGAGCAGTGACACCGTTTTCTATACAACAAGGAGCTTAAATGGTCCGTGGGAAAGGCTAACAATAACTATCTCATACAGAATATTTTGCTTCCAACAATGAGTGACTGCCAAGACCAACTCAAGGGCGTTCAAGGGAAATAAGGTTGGATTAATCTTACAGTTATATGCTTTTACTAATCCATTCTTCTATTCAAAGCTTGGGATATTACAAAGGCCCATGTATCATGTATGCGGTTTAGTTACAACTGTTCATGAACACTTAGGCCCCTTGGCCCCAGTGAAATACGTTTACACTGAGATACCCATACTTACTTACATAATTTTTGTAGATCTGTAGCAAGATATGTTAGTAATCGTGCCATCAATGATTTGTGAAAGTTCCATTTATGAGAGCAACGTACAGAATTTTACGTTCACTGTTAAAATATATTTTGACAAATTGTAAAGAAAAAACCGGTTGCTATCTGTCTCATGTACATTATAGGGAAATAAGTATGCTCACATCTTCAGTTGTGCTATTGTGTAGCAAATACTTACGTGTCTGTTCGGATAAGGTTAACAGTCAAGTGTTTCTACAAACCCTTCGAGTTCCTCTTGTCTCCTTCTTGAATAGTTCCTTTCTCTCCTTCCTACGTTCCTTTTCACGTTTCTTCCTCAGTTTTCGGAGGGACTTTTCCTCTTCAGCGGTGATGACTTTTGAGTGGAGATATCTCCGTCGTGTCATTCTCCTTAAAGGTGGATCCTGGTGTACCCGAGTCTGATATATAAAGCAAATCGGCAAATGACATCAACAAAATTTAAAGGTGGATCCTGGTGTACCCGAGTCTGATATATAAAGCGAATCGGCAAATGACATCAACAAAATTTGGCTTTAGAACAATGACCAAAGTGAACCTGACAAGTGATACATATGCTTTGATTTTATCCATGATCGTAGTTGTTTATTTTACCGGTAATACTTTCATTCACGTTTAATCTATACATTCTCTGTCTCTCTGTTAGATAGAGATTGTCACGACAGGAATTGAACCATATGGTCACGGTGTTGAGTGAATCCTCAAGCGATCGTTCTGGACAGTTTCAAAGACGCAAGTTGCTATTGCCAATGCACATCGAATGATGACATTTGACACAGGTATATCCCTTCTAATGTTAATAAGTTTTAGTATGTTGCATTATTTGCAGGGCTGACTTGCACGAAGAAGCGATCTTAGGACTGCAATGATTGTAACCCCCAACATAGACTTAAGATAGTCATAGGGCTGAGATTGCTTTGTGCAAGTGGGTCCAGATCAGAACATTCAGAGAGTTTCTTCAGTAATGTGCTTTATAGAAAACGCAAAATTTTGCAGGTAGTATTTGTCAATTTTAACTCTCAAATATTAATGGAGACAAGAATTCATGTATACATAATGCTAATGTTTTCACAGTTCCGATAGGGCAAGAAACTGTTTGAAACAGACGTAAAAGGGTGACGTTTAGCTGACAGTGTATACAGTGCACTTGAAAGCTTGTCCAAAGTTTACATAAGTTAACATACCCAAACTTGTGGCTGCTGTGGTGTTTTAATAGCTGTTGCCTCTGAGCTTATCTCTTCACTTATTCCAAGCAGGTAGTCCACTACATTGTTGTCATTCAAATCAACATCAGTGGGTTGTCCAATGTGTTCATCCACTGCCATGACATTGTGGCTGTCATCATCTACAAATGCATTTCATCAATAATCAAGTCTTTTCCTAGCGTTACCAATATGTATATATGTCCTTTTCGTGTTCAGTTTAAGGGCAATTAATGATTTCATGAGTAAGACTATACCGGCATACCAACAAATATGTAAGACAACAATAATCATGTAATTGTTTAACTGCCAAGTCATATCTACTTGTCACATGTAATGTCACTCCGAGCAGTACCTATAAAATCCAGGATGTCAGGAACATTCTCTCCAAAAGGGGCTATTGCATGTAGATTATCTAGAGCACTGAGAACCATTGGCGTTGCAATGATAAACCCATCTCCAGAAAAACTGAAATAAAAGCATTAAGAGACATACGGTTAGGACTGGTTAAACCAAATACTTCCACTGAGATATCACGAAGATTACCATGGGACCGTCTATTATCGCGGTAGTTAATGTTGTTGCCATCCGGATTATGATGGTCTACTGACATTTTGCATTATATAGATCAATATATTTTTAGTTGACTGATGTTTAATATTCATTTCCGTCACATACAATGTGGCACATAGTTGCAAATCATTCAATATCATCGTAGCAATCCCGATTGCCTCGTTTGACCCGGAAATTGAAGCAACTCTCTATTATTGCCCTATTGCAATTTTCTTAATAAGGTACAAGAAAATGACTGTGAAATGTTTACTAAGACAACTAACGAATGTAAATAGTTTTATTGGTAAAGAAATATTCATGAATTTCATTCACATTAGCACTATCCTGATGTTTTCAGCACAAACACCTGGAACTTCTATTCATTCGGATGCAAGGTAACATCAACGTTACAAAATATTGTTTTGTCGCCTTAATGCATACCATATAATTTGCTGCCCTGTGAATTTGCACAATACGTCACTTCCTATTATATTTTTAGGACGGAAAATATGCAAATGACCTTATAGTTGTCTCAGGATTACTCTTGACGAAGTAAGTTTTGATTCATGCTATATGTAATGACAGCTGGGGTCATACTAGTTACTCACTTTAGAGATGAATACCCAACTATTGCTACGATTAGATATGACATTCCAGTGAAATGAATGACTTTTTCCTGACCTGGTGCTTCTGTTTTCACATGCGTTGACAATAAAGAGCCCGCGATAACGGAGAGTTCCAGTATACTTCACATTTTATAACATTTTAGAGTCATTTATTTATGAAAGGAATATGGACATAAATCAAAACAAACACAGTTGCTAATATGACTTAGGTTGGGATAACGTATGACAATTCAGATCTGGAAAATAATACTTGTCTGTAATGTTTTGTGGTGGACACGGTGTTGCGTGTCCAGTTGGGTAATGTCTATTGACCCCCGGCGTCTTCGGTGTTGATGGTTGACTATAACTAAGATTTACAAGTCTTGGTAGACGTGGCGGGGTACATGTAGGTTCTGGTTTGCGAAACGGCAACGCGAATGGAGTTTTAAATCCCTGGTTTCGAACGTTGTTTAATGTCTGCTGGTCCAAGCTGGCTAATATTCCCTCCTTCCTTCGCTTCCGGGCATCCTCCTCGACTCTCTGGCGTCGAAAATAACAACATATTATTCAACAATATAATCTAGCAGAAACCGTTAATCAAAGAAGTTTCAATATCTTCCACTATGGCCCATTTCAGATATTTACATTTTAAAAAGCTCACAGAAAGTATGTGGATACAACGAAATTCTATCCTGAGACATCCTTATCCAACGGAAATATATATATATATATTTATAAGATTAACTCAAACCTCTATAACTCTGTCAACGTCATCCGTGGTAATTTCTGGCAAGGGCTGATTCTTAAGATTCTTTAAATAATGATTTGGAAGAGGAATTTTCATATTTCATTTGCGTCGTCTGCTGCAAGGGCGTTTCACTTGGGCATCCCTGTGCACTTTGCGTTGAATATTTTCATTGGTTCCCAACGACTAATCATTATGGACGTCTCATTTATGCTTTGTGTACTTCCGGGTATTCCCTCGCTCGTTCAGAAGATGTGCGAAGACTGTGTTAAGGAAGAGTTTCCAGATCGGGTAGGTTAAATTTGTGATCAAAAGGCATAGTGCTGGGGAATGTGGATAATTAATTTGTTTCCACAGGAAACTGTAATCCTTAATAACGTTCTGTTCCCATGGGCTTCTGTTCCTGCGAATAATAAGTCCTGGGGCCAACACATGTTCACTGAAAATTTATAGTGAAATATTTAGATGACTATCAGTGAACGAGTGTTGGGTCTAGGACGTATTATTTTCAGCAAAACAAGCCCCTGTGATAAATGTACCACTGCTTTAGTTCAGGTTCAAAACTATGGTATACCTAGTCGTATTTATACTGTAGTCATGTTTGTAAAATGTTTTTTTTCTCAAAAATGCAACTGTGGCGACCTATACATTGGAGAAACGCTGAGACCAATCAACACCAGAATGAAGGAACATCAGACCTCAGTCAGGAAACTCGACCAGAAATCGGCCATCTCTGAACACATTCTCAAGAACCCTGAACACTCAATTCGATGGGAGGACACTAGGATACTATCTACCAACAACAACAACTGGCGCCAAAGGAAACTGCAAGAGGCCATCGAGATCCGGAGACAGAAACCAGCCATCAACCGCGACCAAGGAGTGTACCTACCAAGTGCCTGGGACTTATTGATAAATTAATGTCATCTATCTGTGTACATTCTATCTATGTAATTCATGTATAGCCAATCTACCCGAGTACATCCTTACCTACTTGTGTTTGTACATCATCAACCCTCATGTAAACATGCTCACCCCCTATCGTGTGTTATGTACATCATCCTATCATGCATAATGTATCACCATTGGCTTCCATCCTTATCCCCAATCACGTACATCATCCTTACCCCGTATCTGTGTTATGTAAACATATCCAATCAACTGTAATGTATTACCATTGGCTTCCATCATTGTTATCTTAACTATCGGCTTCCTATCAGTGCTTGTTTATACTAGCTTTCGTTAACTCATTCCACTTGTTACTTTGTTATTGTTTTACCTGTACATATAAATACACCTCTGTATCCCTTTCTCAATCACCTGATAAAGGAGTAAGCATTAACTCCGAAATGTTGTGTTCTCTCATAAAGAAGTTGATATCCATAAAAATCTTCATTCTTCTCAAAAATGGTTGGAATCCCAGTGGACTCCCCCTCCCCCACTCAAAAAATATTAGTATGACTCACCTTACTATGACTGAAATACTGTTCCAGGATTAACAGATGAAACTTCCAGTTCCAGTCATAAGCGGCGTTACCTTTCTATAGGTTTGTCAGCTGTACTCATCATCATGGATTTCTCACGTGTGAAACACTTAGAACCTGCATCACTCTCTCTCCTCTCACATTAAGCTGGCACACCTTGTTATAATAGGAATACTGTTCAAGCTATGTTAACCCAATAACACTCACTGTCAGAAACATACACAAATCATGATCACAGCTTTCTGCTTGTTACAGGGCAGTATGTGTGTGGACAATGGGTCATACATGGTGAACTATGCCCAGTGTGCCGATTGCAAGAATCGAGGAGAGGTGAAGGTCATCAACAGAGTTTGCAACGAGGAGGAAAATGGAGATGAAGTCATTACTTATCAGCGTAGGTGCAGCTTATGTCAAGGTTTTCAAAGAATTCATAAAAATAGGTTGAGAATAATCTGAATTTGGAAATAATTGCTTATGTTCATGTAGAATATGGGCTCTCTTTTGTAACAGAGGATATTTCATAACTGCAGAAGGAATTGCAGTATACCCTAGTTTTGATGCCACCATTTGTCCAGGAGAAAGCATGGCATTATACCCAGGGTGGCATTATATCTAGGTAGGGCAGCTAGAGGCCCTATGCAGTCAACAAGGTGACTGAGCTGATGTCACCTGTAATGGACCTTGGATGACTGTATAATCCCAGCCTGTAGGAGCTGCAGGTGATGTGTTGTAGGTGGCAGAAAGTGTGTTGTAACATGTTTAATGTCATCAGGGATTGCAGCATATGTCATATTTGGGATTTCACTTTCTTAATGTAATCATCATCAGGGAATACAAGACAAATTGAAGCATTAATGAGTTTGGTCAGTTAATTTGAGTCATTATCATTTAACCAACTAAGGTATGTATACTACCAGCAGCCATTGTAATTGGTATTATAACCAGGGAAAATGACTTTGAATGAAAATGACTTTTGTTGAAAAAAACCAGGAAATCCATTCTGGCCAAAATATGGCATAATATCCAGATGACATTATAACCAGGGTATATTGTACCTGATTTGGGTCTTAATTTCTTGATTTTATAAATCAATTACACTCTGTTTGATATCATGTGAGACCAATGAATTGCTCACTAACACAAAATCTAGTATCAGTGATTTGACTTAGAGAGCCAAAACTCTCAAAACAGTTCCAACATAAATTAGTCATCTCATATGACAATAATTTTCAAATAATGAAATCTTCCTACCTTTAACCAAAGAACTGGGGGACTTAAGGGGGCCGCCAAACAGTGATTTATACAGAATTCTGAACCTAGTGATCTTAATTTGAGGAAACAATCTTTTGATTTTTTCTAAAATTTATTATTCAGAAGTATTTTAATACCATATTCACTATTGTATCTGATGCAGTAATATATACTAAAGCATTCCACTCCTTCCTTTGCATTTGTCTTGTTAACTATAAAACACTGATTACTTCATTTGAGACCGAGGAATTACTCACTAGAAGAAAATCGTATAATATCAACAAAACCAAATTTTGCACAGTCAAAAAAAGGCTAAAATGAAAACAAATTGATGAGATCAACATTTTTATTTTGGTGTCCAAATTTATGAAACAAATCAACAGTTTTTTTTTTTTAAAAATGTTTTTCTTATTCCCACTTTTTGGTTACATTTCCATCCATTTCATTTGGTTGCATTTATTGCATTATAAAAAGGTGAAATGCAGTGGTCATGTTTTTGTTTGTGGTGATGACACAAAAGAGATATACTGTGCAAAATGATCTAGATGAAACACAGTTATGAAGACTGAAACACCTGCATACACAAGAGATCCACCTGACTGCAGTGAATTGTTCTCACAAAAAATGAAACTTTGACACAGATTCTTGAAACAGAATTCATACGGGCATGGTGCGGGGAAAGGTGATGATGATTTTTCATGGCGAATGTTCCTTATCCTTCTTTTCCCTACATGATAGAAGCTAGGCTATCTGTAAACTATATGTATTTTAGTGTGTTTTCCTTCAGATGTGTGCAAGTCCTGTGAGCATGTCATTGGAGATCATGAATACATCTTCCGAGTTGAGGAAGATTATCAGGTGAGTACAGGCTGAGATGGGTTGACAACAGAGACATGAGTTCAGGTGAAGTGGGGTTTAACTTTGTAATAAAAATTTTGTACCAATAAAGCAATGTGCATGTAAGTGAGTGTGCTTGGCTGTTTGTACTAGTCAGGACTGGTGATGGTTTTTACACTGCTAGTGTAATAAAACCAAGGCCGGATACCTCGATCAAACACATACATGTACTGACTCCAACTAGACCTTGTTTTAGCACCATATGCCCAATACCAGGCAGAGTGACAAGATGTATCTGACAGTGTCTTTTGGTATGACACCATCAGGGCCTTCCTTTGTCTGGGCAAATGTTCTCTTTACTTGGAGGAAGTCAGGAGAGACAAGAATCACTGCTTACCTCATAAGTATGAGCATATTTGTCTTAAGAGGCGACTAACAGGATCAGGTGGTCAGGGTTGTTGATTATGTTGACACATGTTGTATCACAGTAGTATCGATTGATGATGGATCACTGGATTGTCTGGTCCAGACTTGATTATTTACAGTCCACCACCATGTAGCTGGAATATTGCTGAGTGTAGCGTAAAACAACTCCAAATCATCAGCATGGTATGTCATCTTGCTGGTGCGGGCAGGCTAAATCAAGGGACATAACTCTTCCTGTACTCACAAATCAGAATACTGCTACTACTGCTGGTATAGCTATCAAGAATTAAAGTATCCTGTTCCTTGGATCTGATTCTATAATTTGTCCCTGTGAATACTGATATATAGAACATACATTGTAAATATGTACTGCATTTGTGTGATATGAAAAAATTATTATTATTGTTGGCAGTTTGTAGGAATATTTTACCATTTAAAAAGGCAGCATCTTTATGACATAAGCAGAATATAGCATGGATAAACATATAAATAGAGATTTTGTTAAAATATTTTCCACTTTCTGAAAATTCCAGAAAACTATATCTATTTCATCATGTAGATGAATGACAACTTTTGTTCATTTTGGACTTAGTAGTTTTTAGCACATCTTAGAGCAGTCAGTATCACAGTGATACCAAGGGATGTCAGCTTGATGTGGTGAGAAAAGCTAAAGTCAAGATGTTTGATGGTCATAACATTATATTGCTGAAAAACCTAGAAGCATAACTTGTTATCCCATCACAGTGAATTACATCGTGGTAACTGCTGGCAAGCCTGGTTCATCTTGGAATTGTTTGATTATTCTCTAGCGGGTAGCACTGGTTACTCTTCATAGTTTGGTTGTATTTTTATTTCAGGTGTATGAGATGTCCTGTTTACTGTGTGGGAATGGGGAAGATGAGAGAAGCATATTGCCAGTTGACCCCCAGAAACAGCTAGCATTTTTCTGACAAGTGGTCATGGTGACTGTGTGAAAGAAGTCTTTTGGTTTTAAGCTTGTCTGTGATGCCAATAGATTCACAAGTGTATGAATGGGACAAAGGACACAGTCTCTGAAAATGTAGGGTACATTACATTGTTGTTGTAGAGGACCTCATGGGTTCCTCCAAGTCACCAAGGCCTGACCTCATGGGTTCCTCCAAGTCACCAAGGCCTGACCTCATGGGTTCCTCCAAGTCACCAAGGCCTGACCTCATGAGTTCTTCCAAGTACACCAAGGCCTGACCTCATGGCTTCTTCCAAGTACACCAAGGCCTGACCTCATGAGTTCTTCCAAGTACACCAAGACCTGACCTCATGGGTTCCTCCAAGTACACCAAGGCCTGACCTCATGAGTTCTTCCAAGTACAGCAAGGCCTGACCTCATGAGTTCTTCCAAGTACACCAAGGCCTGACCTCATGGGTGCCTCCAGTATTGCAATTTAGGGCATTTTATGGTCGTCTGAAATAGAAGCAACAACGGTGTTGTATTAAGTTATTTGAAATCCCATACTGAATTTGGATGTTTGGATAAAACGTAAGTTTGAAAACTAAGGTATAGTCTTAAAACTGTGTATGTTTCATGTTTTAGTTTAGATATGTACTAGTGCATGATTAATCCAAACAAAAATAATCACAGACTCATCTGAACCCCAAAGGAGATTTTGGTTAGCATTGCTCCTCAGTCTGTCAGGGTCAGTGACTGGGTTGATTCCATGTAATAGTACCCCAGTGGCAAGGGACGTTGTTCATAATATCAACCACACCATCACATGGTTGCCACATTGAAGGTCTTATAATAGAGACTTGTTCATGAATATTGTTTTCTCTTGTCGCTACTGAGCAGAGATATTGGCGATGCCCTCACTTACTCATTCATACTGGATATGTCATTTGAACTCATTACCATGGAATATAGGATATTTGATATGCAGTAATAAATATGTTTTTCCTACCTTTATAGTTTGTCTTTTTGGTCTGTTTAAGCCTTGCTGTTTACTAGCGTCCTGCTCCAGTTAACCTTGACAACTGAATTTATTCATTTCATCTCTGCTTACTGTTTACAATACACAAGAACCACTACATGTTCATTTTGTTCTGATAATTGACATGGACCTGGTCTCATACATCACTGGATTTGGAGCTCAATTCCAGTGACACAAAGCCAGAAATAGCCGTCTAATGAAATTGCTCCCATGATTGATACCATTTCTGATGTCCCTACCTTGACAAATCTGAACAGAATATATATCACAATAGGATGTAGATACAATCCACTTAATAATGGTGTAGTAGGACCACGATGAATCCTGAAGAAAGACCATGATATATCCTGAAGTAGGACCATGATATACCTTGAAGAAGGACCATGATATACCTTGAAGTAGGACCATGATATACCATGATAGACCAGGATATATCCTGAAGTAGGACCATGATATACCTTGAAGAAGGACCATGATATACCTTGAAGTAGGACCATGATATACCATGATAGACCAGGATATATCCTGATGTAGGACCATGATATACCTTGAAGAAGGACCATGATATACCTTGAAGTAGGACCATGATATACCTTGAAGTAGGACCATGATATACCATGATAGACCAGGATATATCCTGAAGTAGGACCACGATATAGCTTGAAGTAGGACAGTGATATACCTTGAAGTAGGATCGTGATTTAAGTTGAAGTAGGATCATGATATACCTTGAAGTAGGATCACGATATACCTTGAAGTAAGATCACGATATACCTTGAAGTAGGATCACAATATACCTTGAAGTAGGATCACGATATACCTTGAAGTAGGACCACGATATACCTTGAAGTAGGATCATGACATATATCGTGAAGTAGGATTACGATATACCTTGAAGTAGGATCACGATATACCTTGAAGTAGGACCACGATATACCTTGAAGTAGGATCATGACGTACCTTGATGTTGGACCACGTCCATAACATACCATGAAGTAGGACCATGATATAAATTTTACCACGATATTATTCTAACTTAAGCATGACCTTTTTGCGGGGTGGTATATCAGGGTACCAAGAGACTATGTGGTAAATGTTTGTGTTCTGCAGCGACCACACAGATGCAGATTGGGTTAGTCCGTAACAAAGGTACACATTGTCTTCATTGATCACCGTGTCCTCCGGCAAAATCGAAACGGGTGACAAATGATGTGAGTGACTAATGTCGAGGAAACGAGCAGAGGTACATTCACGGAAACAACGGTAGTCAGTTTCCAAAACACTCCCAGTGATTAAAACGGAACTGAATTTCGATTCTGTTTTTGAAGGTCAAATCTGATATTATTCTCATTAACAACATACCCGTATAGATCTACGCTTATTTCAATCGCCTTATCTAATGCAGGGATGGGCATTCATCCCACATCCCGAACGCCGGCAGCATTGACGCGATGGATGATACTTGTAACCAATATGAAAGATGGGACCATTGGATCCCCTTGTCGCCACATTAATGAAAGACTGATCTCCCCGCGTGAGAATGCTGGTTAATAGTAGTGGAATTATGCTGTCAGCTGGTAATTCATTGTCTACTCAAACAATATCGATTTGTAATGGCGGATGTCACTTGAAAACTGAGTCTGAAATAACTCGTTGTTTATAAATTCCCGCATTTGTCCCTCAGTAACTATCAGTTGATCTGTAGGTTAGTTTCAGTGTTGAGATACTTTCTGATATTTTGTTGAATAGTGAGTGAGTTTAGTTTTACGCCGCTTCCAACCAGTATTCCAGAAATATCACGACCGATGACACCAGAAATGGTCTTCAATGGAACCCACGTGACGCTTTAAGCACTAGGCTATCCCACCGCCCTTCTAGTTGAATATTTAACGTATGCACCGTACACAATGTCACTTTTTAAAGCTCACATTCACGGCTTGGGAGTTGTTACAGGTTTATCAAATATTATTGAAGTCATTTCACTGCGGGGGATAAGAAGAATTGGCTCCGCTCATTGTTTCCACTTTGCCAGTAGAGCGTGGATATTCTTTTTTACCAATATGCTGCAATACTGATTGCTAGCGAGTTATCTGCCGTGCCGTATGACTGCCTTAACTGGGTTAACTGTTTTGCTTATCTTTTCCGAAGCCGACGTTAAAGTTGTCGTCTCTTGCCGAACTCCAGTACCGCTGCAGGGCTGGTTGTGAGCGATAAGCGCTGGCGCAATAATGCTACACAGCTTGAAGCAAATAAATCATATTTTGTTGGATAACAGTATACAGAGTGGGATAATCTCCTAATGCATATACCTTGTATTCTATGACTCTCAAATATGTAGGTTATATCATTTTCACAGCCAAACCCACATTCAATTATTCCATTAAGCGTAATACCAAACAGTGTATATAGGTCCCGTCCACAAAACGATATTTGAACTACACGGATCCGCACTCAGTGTATGGGTGTAACGATAGTGTTGACAGAGACCCAGTTTTAGGCCTTCATGTTTTGATTCCGATTTCAATAACAGAACGCTAAAACTGTTTGAAGTTCCTGACAACGTTTTGCGAAATGGAACGTTATTATCCAAGATGCCTTCTTGTTTTCATTCCGACTTGAATAATAGCACGCTGAAAACTGTTCGAAGTTCTTGACAGGAATCTGCGAGGTGCAACGTCATAATCCAGGGCCTAGATTTTCGAAGCTCTCTTAACGTTTACATTGTTGTAAGTCTTTGTTAATGTATGGCACTTACGACTGTCTTAGACTTAGAGACCATCGAAAATCTAGGCCCAGAACGCCGAAAGCGATGTGGTATCGTTTAGTATGGTTGCTGTTTAACGCCGCACTCAGGAATATTCCACGTATATGGTCTGTAAATAATCGACAACTCAGTGATGAACATAATGAGCATCGATCTTCGTACTTGGGGTATGATGACGTGTGTCAACCAAGCCTGACCACCCGATTCCGTTAGTTGCCTCTTACGGATGTGGCAGCGAACAGAATGTGAAGGTTATTACCTGCATAACAGAGGATGGTTTAAGTTTGTGAAAGTAGTTCGGGATTATCGATCGTTTGACAGAAAACACATGGTGGGGTAGCTTAGTGGTTAGAGCGTACGCTCGTCACGTCGAACACCCCGGTTCGACTCCCCACATGGGTACAATCTGTGAAGCCTATTTCTGTTGTCCCCTGCCGTGACATTACTGGAATGTTGCTAAAGGCGGCGTAAAACCACTCCCCTGTAGCCTGATGAATGCACACATTGCTAGCCACATCAATCAACCAGCCCACACCTGTTTACAAAAACGCCGTAACTATACTTTTATACAAGTCGATGCCAGTCTCAATATGATAGCAACGGCTAGAATTACATTCTTTAGCTTGTAACTATTCAGGCTGTTATTGAGCCAGTTGATCAATGTTCATCCCTTCATTTGATGAGATGATTGATGACCTATCCAGTGTTAACATTTGGGGAACTGATAAATAAGTGAAACACTTTAGAGTTAATATTAGGGCCCAATGAATTACATGCATACGGAGTAGCTCATACGTTGCAACACTGGACATTCGCATTGATTCACCGTACAGTAGAGGCGTAAAACGGAACTAACGATCGGCATGGGAACTAATACCTGAAGAAATTACATTGCGTTAAAACTTATGAAGGCATGACTCATTGTGTTGGGCATTAATGGTGTGGGTACACATTTCATTAAAGTGTCGAGTAAGCATGATCTATGGGTAATTTGTAGCAGTTGCTGACAAAATTACATTGATACAGATTGACAAAGAGGTCAATCAACGAGGTACACAACGTGTTTGCCATGGAAGAGCTACATTAATCCCGCAGATTTTACAGCGCTTTGCTGAACTGATATTTGCGATGTTTTAGGGTTACAATGTTAAATACTCATGCTGCTGATCACTAGATGGCCTGGTCTAGACTTGATGGGCATTTTTTAAGTTGAGCTGATGAAGAAGACACTTTTTATGGATATACAACGTCTGATATTTTGTGAAGGCGACGTTTTGACATAGTGACTGAGTGAGTTTAGTTTTACGCTGCACTCAGCAATATTACAGCTACATGGCGGCGGTCTGTAAATAATCGAGTCTGGACCAGACAATCCAGTGATCAACAACATGAACATCGATCTGGGCAATTGCCAACCAAGTCAGCAAGCCTGACCACCCGGTCCCGTTAGCTGCCTCTTACGACAAGCATAGTCGCCTTTTATGGCCAGCATGGGTTGCTGAAGGCCTATTCTACCCCGGGACCTTCACGGGTAACGTTTTGACATAGACTGGACCCACTTGCACAAAACGACTTTAGAGCTATAATTATTGTAAATCCTTAACATCGCGATCTTAGGCTTCGGCTACAATCGCCATCCACTTGCACAAAGCGATTGTAGGTTAGGATCATCGTATGTTACCATCAAAACTTACAATTGTCTTAGTTTATCATTAAAATAATCTACAGTTGGATAACGTAAAAATTATGTTTCTTTCTAATTCTAAAATCTAAAATTAATTCTGACGAGAGACGGTTTTAATCTGAAATTTTAAATATAAATATAGTATTCTTCAAACAGGAAAATACACTTGCTGTGACATGTGAAATTTGCGTAAGTTTTTTTAACAAAAAGAAAAAAATAATTATCAACAAAACAGCGTAAAGTAATTAACATACTGTGGATAAGTATTTAATAACACATACAAAACACACGGAACGATATCGTTTTTCATATTTCCATGTCATGCAATTTCTACAAAAGTCCCACAGTCATGTCACCCTTTCATATCTTTACAAATCTTATGCTTGTGGGATATATTTGGGATTTTACTCCAAATAACACCGACCAGATGCCAAACTATGTTTCATCGAGAGCCATTGACAAATCATGTTACATTTAGGTGTTATATGATGAGGAAGTTCTGTTTATATGCTATGTTTCAATTTTCATGATTATTAGGTCAATAACTCAAGAGCCAAATTTGTTAATGTAATTGTTTGTATTTCAATATTTTCATAAAACATGATGTTTCTGCGGTTGCAGTATCACATTCTTAGTTCATAAATCAAATTAGAATGTAGAAAAATTAGAGAATAACCCACGAGGTACGAGTGATTATATATGTTGCCTTTCATGCTATCATTTCCTTCAAAGATTTGTTGGGGTTGTTTTTGTTTTGTTTCTTGAAAATATATATCTGCTTTGCGAAAATAATACTTTATGTTATTAATATCCATTACTCCCCACCCCCCCAATATTATTTATTTTATACATCCTTTACGTCTAAAAAATTCTTTATACAACAATAACCTAGCATTCTTCGCAAAAAAAAATATAAGTTATGTTATAGTGTAAGGTTACTTGTCAATATATGCTGTAACTGTGTTTTTTGTACTACTTTATACTACTGGTGAACATCGCCTCTGTATATATGTATAAACACAAGCATTGTCCAAAAATATCTGTGACAAATAG
This sequence comes from Haliotis asinina, assembly GCF_037392515.1. NCBI lineage: Eukaryota > Metazoa > Mollusca > Gastropoda > Lepetellida > Haliotidae > Haliotis > Haliotis asinina. Next base: position 25,088,473 of record NC_090287.1, read on the forward strand.
CCACCAAATGAACTGACGCTCATTTGTGTCAGTCTGCAGTTCACCACGCTGGAACAACTTACGTTAACACATATTATGTACACATATACACTCATGTATGACATTATTAACACTTTATTAGACCACCTGGCATCATATATCGGAAAACGCTGGCTGGCTGGTCACCAAGGGCAAACCAATAAAACACATATTGCCTCTCCCTCACCTTAGTACCTGTGTACTCACACTTCCGGTTCTAAAAATAACATATAACAAATGAGAATGATTTTTTTATACATGTCAGTTTTGTTTTACAAACGGATTCTTGGGCTACAACAAACAACAGGTGCCCGATTTGAAAACAGATACAGGTGGTGTCTTGGAAGTTGTCATAATCACAGGGGCTTGTATTACTGAAAATAATACGTCCTGGGTCCAACAAGCCTACACTGATATCCATATACATAACCATTGTCTTCAGCAATACAAGCCCCTGTGGTCATAATTAAACATGGTGTTATAAAATAATATTTATACGTCATTATGATAGTGTCAGTAATTATGGAAATCATGTTTTTAATGTGACGAAAGTATGTAAACTATTTGTCACCTCAATGCCTTCTCCATGAGCGTCCAATACAACAATGGTTCCTTTTTTGTACATGTCTGTTGTCACATTAGTCCAGCATTGTGACATCGCATAAAAAGAAAACAACTCATTCGTGAATACTCGTGAAATTCCGGAGGTTCCGGAAAGAGACGAGTGTTGATAAAATTTGCCGTCAAGTAACGAACATCACCAATCTTATATCAAGCTCTTAACACCACGCTCTGTTATTCACTGAAGGCACTATAACTCCGCATGGATTCATGTGTGTATCTCGAAAAAGAGAACGCCATTTCTGACAAAGACTACGAGAACTCTCCATTCCACACAAATCAGCCCACACACATCTTAGCATGGCACAGAGAACAGTTACACTGAGTTTGATGCTGCCCTGAAAAGATGCACAGTTTTATCCTCACAGAAAAATAAATTCTCACACGTCCAGTGAAATCATTCCAATGTCCATCAACTTCGGATGTCTCGAACACCGACGTGTCACAAAGAGGTGCGTGATATCCGGAGTATGCTATGGATGCAAGGCTTTAGTAGAAAAGTATACCGTATTTTTCCACTCCAGTATAATGTGTAATTTGGTCGTTCGACATTGCCGAGAGACAGAAGAAGAGGTGGGGGTATCCCCTCATTTCAAAACACCTGGATCCGCCCATGCTTGATATAACAACTGTTCCAAACATGTCTCATAACAGAAGGTCATGTACTGTTGATGATCATGGTCACAAGGTCATGTACTATTGACGATCATGGTCACGAGGTCATGTACTGTTGATGATCATGGTCACAAGGTCATGTATTGTTGATGATCATGGTCACAAGGTCATGTACTATTGACGATCATGGTCACAAGGTCATGTACTGTTGATGATCATGGTCACAAGGTCATGTATTGTTGATGATCATGGTCACGAGGTCATGTATTGTTGATGATCATGGTCACAAGGTCATGTACTATTGACGATCATGGTCACGAGGTCATGTACTATAGATGATCATGGTCACAAGGTCATGTATTGTTGATGATCATGGTCACGAGGTCATGTACGGTTGATGATCATGGTCACAAGGTCATGTACTATTGACGATCATGGTCACAAGGTCATGTACTTTTGATGATCATGGTCACAAGGTCATGTACTATTGACGATCATGGTCATGAGGTCATGTATTGTTGATGATCATGGTCACAAGGTCATGTACTGTTGATGATCATGGTCACAAGGTCATGTACTGTTGATGATCATGGTCACAAGGTCATGTACTATTGACGATCATGGTCACGAGGTCATGTACTGTTGATGATCATGGTCACAAGGTCATGTATTGTTGATGATCATGGTCACAAGGTCATGTACTATTGACGATCATGGTCACGAGGTCATGTACTGTTGATGATCATGGTCACAAGGTCATGTATTGTTGATGATCATGGTCACGAGGTCATGTACTGTTGATGATCATGGTCACAAGGTCATGTACTATTGACGATCATGGTCACAAGGTCATGTATTGTTGATGATCATGGTCACAAGGTCATGTACTGTTGATGATCATGGTCACAAGGTCATGTACTATTGATGATCATGGTCACAAGGCCATGTACTATTGATGATCATGGTCACAAGGTCATGTACTATTGACGATCATGGTCACGAGGTCATGTACTATTGATGATCATGGTCACAAGGTCATGTACTATAGACGATCATGGTCACAAGGTCATGTACTGTTGATGATCATGGTCACAAGGTCATGTACGGTTGATGATCATGGTCACAAGGTCATGTACTATTGACGATCATGGTCACGAGGTCATGTACTATAGATGATCATGGTCACAAGGTCATGTACTGTTGATGATCATGGTCACAAGGTCATGTACTGTTGATGATCATGTCACAAGGTCATGTACTATTGATGATCATGGTCACAAGGTCATGTACTGTTGATGATCATGGTCACGAGGTCATGTACTGTTGATGATCATGGTCACGAGGTCATGTACTGTTGATGATCATGGTCACGAGGTCATGTACTGTTGATGATCATGGTCACGAGGTCATGTACTGTTGATGATCATGGTCACGAGGTCATGATGATGTTCCACTCGGTAAAAACGTTAGTTCAAGTTAATATGTGTTTTTATACGTATGACCTTTCTTGTTTCTTTCTTTCCCGAACACGTCTAACGACTTGCGCCGTGTCATGAATGTTTGATACATATGTCGTGTGACACGAGGTCGTCTGAAGTTACTGTCCTGATCACTTCAAACGCATGCGCGGTGGTAAAAAAAAGTATGATATTGATGTCAACTGACACAAATGAGTCTCAAGTTGTTGCCTCGATAGTTTCATGGTGTTATAAATGTATCATACAGATGTCATGTAGGTCTACGATGCCTCAAGCTGTTGTTCAAATCACTTCAAAAGGCGGCGTGATGTTTTAATTATTTCTCACAGATACCGTATAGCTTAAGACGTCTCAATCACACCAAACGCTGCTTTGGTGTTTTAAATTCGCACAGATGTCACATAGCTTATGGACGTCCAAAGCAGTCGTTCCGATCACTTCAAACGGTGGCAACATGTTTTAAACGTTTCACAAAGATTTCATATTGGTCAAGGACTTCTCAAGCTGTCCAATCACTTTAAACGCTGGCGTGATGTCTTAAATGTTTCACACAGATGTCAAAGGCCAAGGACGTCTAATTGTAACTGCGGTGGTAGTGGTGTTACGAACACTGAACGATCGTTGAAGTAGACGGACATTACAAATGGTTTATACTGACAAGTTCGACATTCTTGTCGCTCGCAGTACTCACGTTGTTCGAACTATCTGATTTGGAGAGTTTATTTTTTCTCAGATTCGGTACTACACCATTCTTAAGCTCGTCCAAGCGACCGATCTCATTCTGAAACAAAATGGAAATATATCTGCAGACAAGAGCTAAATATATTTCATGTTCACCTGAGAATGACAGAGTTTGTTACCGATAATGGCCAGAAAACCTGACTATAATAAGATCTTTACTATATGCGCAGTTGGTATGGCGTTAGTGTTTCATAACATCAGGCAATCATCAATGCAGCTCTACTGGTCGAGATGAGTGGGACATTAAGTAAACATAAATAAAACGATCAAAACCGGAATCTGTCCAATCCGGCAAGTTGTCAACACCAGCATAAAATCTCAGTCCTATCCATGGCTTGTACATTTACCATCAGCTCTACAATCCGGCATGTTGTCTCAACCGGATTATTTCTGCAGTCGCAGCGAGTGCCGCTTTAGACAGCTTCCACTGTAGTAAATTTAGCCAACTTACTTCAAATCTCTTTAGTGTCTTCCTCTCTACTTTGGAAGCGTTCTGGACGAGGACGTCTGTGATGTACTTGATTACGAGGGACAGATAGGACAGACCAAGAAGGATCCACACATAGGCCATAATCTCGTACGCATCACGGGCTGGGCCGGCCGATATCTTCTTCTCGTGAATACCTGGATAAGGCAAAATGATGCACGTGGTACACAATCATTACTTTTTCGCTTGACTTGGGAATATACATAACGCACGTCTTTGAATTCTCGTCTGTGTATATATTAGGTTGCTCTATCAAATGAGTTAGCAATTCTGGTTTGATGCGCAATATTCCAGATATATCACTTGAAATAGGCGGAACGCATTGTATTCGTTAGGAGAGTTGAACGTTGGTCTTCGGTGTGAGTAATGAAAGCTTTAACCACTAGGTTACATTTTTAAAAGTTGTTGACTTTTCAGATGTAAGAATGTTAAAAGTCGCGGTGAAAACTTCAAACTTTTTAATGGAAGACATGAGAAACACCTCTCCAAGCTTAAAGCATAAATAAAAAAAAGATAGTGATGATTCAATTCCCTTCATCGCCTTACACCCTATTGTGTTAGGGATACAGTTCCCTTTATCGCCTTATACCCTGGTTTGTGATGATTCAATTCCTTTTATCACCTTATGCCCTATTGTGTTGAGGATACAGTTCCCTTTATCGCCTTATACCCTGGTTTGTTGATGATTCAATTCCTTTTATCGCCTTATGCCCTATTGTGTCGAGGATTCAGTTCCCTTCATCGCCTTATAACCTATTTTGTGAGGATCCAATTGACTTTACTGCTTTACATCCTAGTTTGTTGAGGATCCAGTTCCCTTTATGTCTTTATACCCTATTTAAGTCGAGGATTCAGATCCCGTGTCTTCAGGAGTTGAAGTGCCTTTGCATGTGTTTATGACGCGTGTCACCTGAAAGAGGATACGCTCACCTTTTCGCAAACACCCGGCATCGTTGTCCTCTATGATATAGCCACCGATGATTATGGAGTATACATTAATAATGCCTATGATTTATGCTATTTTCTTTTTTTCATAAATGGTACGAGGACAGAACGTTGGTCTAGTGGAGAGATCGTCTGCCCTGCATGAGACAGATTGGTGGTTCGAATCCCGACCGCTTCACAAGTAGGTACTCGGCATCAAGGGACTGGTCTGCATGGAGTGTCCACTAGGGCTGTAAAATCCTTCCTGGTCGCACGCTCGTACGCACGCACGCATGCAAGCACGTTCGTACGCACACACTCTCCTGACTTTTGGGACAGGTTGAAACAACGGTTTGTAACCCAGTGATATTAGCTGAAACCTCAAAGTGTAACGTGAAACTGTAGTCTATAATGGCAATACTGGTATGTCGATCGGGGTTAACGCTCAGTCGACAGTGACCTTGGTGTTATGTATAAGTCAGTCTCTCACTTCAGTGGTATACGCTGAAACCGTAGCCTGTCCAGTCCATGAAATCAAACACTCATACCTCGTTAGCTCAAGGTCAGTGGTGTTAGGTGAGAATGAAAGAAGATAGAGTATGTCGATTTGAACAAAAGCATAGCAATGCCACTAAAGGATTCACCTGAAATGGGCTTCACACATTGTACCATGTACGGAATTGAAACCAAGCGTGACGACAGAATGCTTTAACCATTAGGCTACCGTTCCACTTCTTTCATGGTATTCTTTGAATCCCAGTGTGAATTTGGGGCAGTGGTCTCCATAGAGGAGGACCTGAGCAACAATTTATTCTGAGAGTGGAAAAACCCTGTAGCTTACCTATATATCATTGTACTCTATGATGCAAACATAATTATGGTATTATTCATGAAACCGTCTACAAAACGACCAAACCAACGTTTGAACATTGTTAAGCTCACTTGAGGTCAAACATTGAAACACCTGTATTTACGAGAACATTGGAAATCCCAAATCACAGAATGTATTTTCTTGCTCTTTAAAGCGATTTGATTGGTCGACTAGTTTGCCTGCTTTTGGTCCGTTTTGGTACGATTTGTTCGACAAGCCCATAAAACAGCAATACGCAAATATTACAGGAATTGCGAAACAGTACACTGGACAATAGGCATGAGCGCATGTATGATGAAGCATAGAAAAACACCAACCACTTATGGCCCAAAATATCGGTACAAAATGTCAAACTAGATGATAATGATTTAATATCACTTAAGAACGTATGCGTGCAGTACTGCCATGTTATTATTCCGCCTGAGTGCCATCATTAACAAAAATATCAAGAAATCGCGCGAGAAATCAATATAATACACCAAATAATATTTTAAATGGTTCTATGATAATTTCATTTGTAAGAACGTGCATCAACAATTAGTTAAAGTGCACTTATAAGCGATGTCAGGCTTACCACATGAATAATACATGCTACCTTGGGTATAGGTCATTATGTCAACTCAACTTATTCAAGGGGATTTACGGTACAAAAACATCGTGCATAATGCGCAACAGGAAATAAAGCCATCGTCAAATTACCGGTGGTTATATGTCAGTTTAGTCAATACTTAATATAGTAGGGGATAATGAAATATACATGTTATTTTCGGTTGACAGAACAAAGGAATGTGTTGACGACAGCATCATGCGCCTGTAGGTAGGTCTGTGAAACAGCACCGAAAGATATCTGTTAGTCTGTAGTGGAACACAGCAGTGCCCAACAATTGAGTAGGGTGTGATTTCTTATTTTGATACTTTTAAGGACAGTCATATTGATTCTGCTTATAAAGTGATTTAATTTGACACGTAGCACCTGTCACGCGCTGTGATCTGGAAGAAGGCAGCGTTCGGTGACCACTACGTTCAATGTTCCACTGTACAACAGGTGCCAAACAAACCTAGATTGTTGACCAGAGACCCAGTTTACACAACAGGTACCAAAAAACAAAACTGCTGACGATCGACCCCGCATTGACAACAGGTACCAAAACGAATTGCTGACGATCAACCCCAAAATGTTAAAGATAGACTCCGTGTTAATAACAGGTACCCCCAAAACATTCAAAATGCTGCAGATCGATCCCGTTCAGGGCGTGCCAGTAGTACAGGAACGACTGGTCCGAATTCAGATTCAACCATGTTATGGTCAAACATCGAACTAAGCTTCTTGAAAATGTCATCAGGTTTCTGGACGATTAAAAATTACCTACATGCGCCTAATCACCACGCAACATTCCAAACAGACAAAAGTGATCCATATATTCATCAAGCTTTTTAGCCAGTTTATTTTTCTCAAAACAAATTAAGATGAACTATATACGATACCTATTTCTACAAAAGACAGAATCAGTTATACAATTCCGACTGCACCCTGGGCACGTGTTTCCCAATTACCATGAAACATTGATATTCCTGTACCACTTTCCTTACGAATAAATGCACAAGAATAGCTCGCGTTCGCTTCAAAACCCACTGGAACATAATGGTCAAAATAAGAGACTGCATCAAACAATACCACACTGATGGGTCATATTTTGAACATATGGCCCTGAAACAAAAATATCAAGGAACAACAAGCAAGTCTCCAATATGTATCAAGTCTAGATTTCCACTGTTTCTGAAAAAGGAGCCTTAAGAATTATTGTTATTTTTTTCTGTAAAATATAGATGTTAGTCTGTAGTCTTGTCTAACGTGGATATGTTTCGGTCAAGGTATATTCATTTTCCTAGGATACATCTTCTTGAAATCATTCACGAGGGCCTAGACCAAACCATGACGTCATGATCAATAGAGGTACTGATAGGAACAGACAACGTATAACCTACACCTCCTTAGTCTTGCATGACACTAAAGATCTTTGTGGATCTATGTCCATAATAGGAGCTTGAACAAGACTGAGTCTTCGCACTTGGTGACACGTCGGGTCTGGATGTAGCTATGGTTGAGCACGTCAACAACGTTGCACACACCATTGCCCGCCGGGACGTGATCAAAGACCAGGTTATTTTAGCATCAATAAGTGATGACTTCATTTGTCGACCAGGTGCTTGGGGCACTTCTAGCAAACAGAACCAAGCTGTCCGTTGTTGTTGTCAACTGTGTATCATGGGACGTAGGATGTATGTGTAGACAATGGTGTGTAGTTGTGTCTAAGGCTTGAACTAAACTGCTAAATAAAGCATAAGGTTGGTGTCCATGTCATGCAAACAGTTAGCCAGGGTTAGGAACATCTGGCGACCAGAACACATGTGCTCTACCATGATATCCAGAGACCCGATCCAAAAAGCATTCGTACCATAAAGAATTATATAGCCTATCACAGAATTAAAAACACGCAGAACTATGAATGCTTTGTAGATCGGGCACCTGTCCTTGTTTTTGAAAGACGTATGACCACAGTCGAAAGAACATATTCGCTGTTAGCGACACGTTGCAAATCACGCTTTTTCACTGTCAGGTTTAGAATGAAGTGCTTCAATAACAGATACTGAATGATGGCGTGAAACATGATATTTTCATTAGCGAATGAATAACGCCACCAACAGCTCTTGGACAGTTTCATAACTATCCCCGTTATAATATTATTATTTGAAAATATTATCGCTCGCCATGCCTAAGTGAACGAGCAAATTAGTTCATCCAAAAAAATACATATTTGAATAGAGATGCTAAACTGGTTGAAATGTTGAAGCTGATTTCCCAAAAACTCAGTATACAGTCTGAAATATTGTTTCGGTTGAATTCTTTTCTTGAATGAAAGGGTAACAGGTCACATTGTGATATCCAGCAAAACATACGATACAATTCCCCAAGCCGGCAGTGAAAGCTTCGACAAGACATATTTACCTCACCCGGAACAAGTATCGTGTCCAATGTTAACTATCATGTAGATAATACTTGATTGCTATCCTTACGTAATTTTTATAGGATAGTGTAATTTGTAATACACATGCCTTGTTAAAATGGAAGTAAATAAAAAACAAAAATCATAATATCGAAACAAGGACAAATTCATAAGTTAGGGATTCAAGTTGTTTTGAAACCGACTTGCCACAGGGCAAGTGACTTCAAGAAAGTAACTTGTCCTGACTAATTTTGATTATTTATAAAAGAGTGATAAATTTCAAAGAACGATAGTTCTAAATTACTATTATTGCGAAATGTAATAGATACATTATGAGCAGATATGAAATGAAATCCAAGTTTATTTGCAGTTTGATACCATAAGTGGAAATTATCTAGTAGTCCACGGATAAGTAAGATGCCATCATTTGATTGCCCGAAATGAAAACTGACTTGTCCCTGGCGTCGGGCGTTGGGATTTTTGGACCCCTGACTTAAGAAAGCGAATAACTGCTTATATTTTACGAAAGTGTATAGGAGAGAGTGTTCCAAGGCAACCATGTCATTTTCGCACGAAATCATTCATTTCCTCCAAAATCCATACCCGATGTGGCCCCTTGAACCGTCTTTTCCCCAACTATCCAAGACGTTGAAAGTAACGAATTAACAGAAGAAACTGTTACAAATTACGTTTCTTTACTACAGATCCTTACGACTGGACTCCGTCGGTAAGGTAATCCAGTGTTTAAAGCGTTCGCTCGTCACGCCAAAGATCCGGGTTCGATTCTCAACACTGGCACAATGTGTGAAGCCCATTTCCGGTGTACCCCGCCGTGGTATTGCTGGAATATTGCTAAAAACGGCGTAAAAGTAAACTCACTCAGTCTCGATAACCAATCAAGGATATTTAGACTAATTCATTTCACTGGATTCATAAATATTATTCAGTATGATCTAATATGCCTAAGCAGTTATAAATTGCTACGCTCCTTCTAAGCCGTGCAAACATGTCGCACAGCATGCTCTGTCCACAGGCAAACTGTAGCGCAAATGGGTTGCGCAGCATAGAGAAAATGACCAGTTTCTTACATGCGAGCGAAGCATACATGAAGACTTGTCATATTACCTATGCTGCGCAACCCCATTTGCGCTACAGTTTGTCTGTGCCCCGTCGTACAGCAATCTCTGACAAATGGAAACCTGGAAATCGTGAAAATCTCTAAACAATGCCCTGCCGCGGGAAAACTTTGACGGTCTGGTACGGAATCGATATTATATCAATCTACGTGTGCCTTACAGAACTTCACTGAATTAGCGCTAAGAAAACACAGCAGGTGTAACCAGTAAGCCAGATGCATTGTGATCATTTTACGAACTCATGAAACCCAGGCAGTCTATGATTTCATAGTTAAGGCATGCTGCCTGAACCTCGACATGAAATATAGAAATACGGTGATGTTAAAGTTTAAAATTGAAATTCATCTGTAAATATCAGTTTCGTATGAAATAAAGAATTGGAATTCAGTGTAACCAGAGTTGTTTGTGGTGTCTATTTTCACATTCACACGAGAAAATTCGGATCGCCTGAAAAGATAATTGTCTGAATAGGTTAATGAGACCCATGTTCCGTTATGACAGTCAGCACAACTTACCTCACTCCTGCTCAAAGATACAACTAACCGATAGTGCAGCCTCCAAAACCTACAGTCTAGACAACTTACCTCAGTTCTACTCAAAGACATAACTTACCGATATTATGGTCTCCAAATTCTATAGTCTACACAACCTGCCTCCCTTCTACTCAAAAACACACCTCATTGATAATATGGTCTCCAAATTCTTCAGCCTGGACAACCTAACCCACTCCTGCTCAAAGACACAGCTTACCTATAATGTAATCTCCAAATCCTATAGTACTGAGAGTGGTGAAACAGAAGTAGAGCGCCTCCATGATGTTCCATCCCTCCACGATATGAAACACAAAGGAAGGTATGCCGAACATGAGAGCCAGTCCCAATACAATGATCAGCACCATGTTGAGGACCTTGTTCACGACAGGCTTCTGGGAGCAGAGCTTGAGCTGGTTCACCTTGTTGGATAGGGCTGCTAGTTGTTGACCAAGGCCACTCAACATCAGCATTGTGACCGGGATGCCGACAATTGCGTAAACCACACACACTATCTTCCCAATGATGGTACTCGGGGACATATTGCCGAAACCTGTGATTGAGGAACACTTTTATTATTGTTAAATTGTAAATATTGATCCTGTAAATTGTAATATTGAATAGGAGATTGATACGTGTTATGGGTCACGTTTCGTATCATAAAAAATCAGTGCTACTAGTATTTTAGCGGCAGGCGTTTAAGGTAGTTCTGTAGAGTTACCTCCCTTTGAGAATGTTTTGACTGAGGAAACACCAGGCTGGCCGAGAAATTTCTAAGTTAATGGCAATGGTCGTATTGTGTTCGAATATTCAGGAAACAGTGACTCTGTATATAAAGGCCGGTTGTGTTGACGACAAGGACACACGAACGGATAACTGGAGTACATCATTCGGCCAACATCAAACTGCCTGCTTTCTTCAACGCTTGACTTACATGACAGATGCCTGACCGCTCGCCGTGTTACATTCAGTGTAACTGTTTCTCACTCTCAAACCAAGACTTTGGTGAGTTGATATTACATTTGTGATCCATTACTTTAGGGTTGACTCAGGACATGCATTGTACATGAAACCGCTTTTGTGAATCATTGTATCTTGTTCTCTGCTCACTGCTAAATAATTGAATATTTTAGACTTGTCAGTGTTATATTTTGCTGGTTCAGAGGATTTCTTACACTTTGTGTCACGGCCAATCATTAACCGTAAGATTATTGAATTAATCCGGGTCCAGGACCCACATCCACAAAGCGATTTTACCGCTAAGACCGTAACTCACATACTAGAACATTACGACGGTCTCAGCGCTAAGATCAATTTGTGTTGTGGGGTCGCCCGGTTTCACAAAGTGATCGTAACTGCGTAACTCCTACAGTTAAACATAGATTTACGACAGTCGTAGAGCTACGATGTCAGTGGGTTCCTGTTTCACTAACGATGCTATACTCCTAAAAGGGAACACCATACTCTGTGGCAATGGAGTCGCCGAGATCCATGGTGAAGGGGATTTGAGAGATTATGATTTGTACCCGAGGTTTATGCATAATTTCAGATTTCAAAATCCTATACGTTAGTGGAACACCGATTTACGTTATCCGATATATTCCTAAAATATTTACGTGGCATTTACAATTTAAAAAGCGCATTTTCGGACAAGAGATTCGGTAGAGATTCCTTGGTTCACATTTTACCCCAGAACTCTTAAGGGACACGATGATATGATTGAGTTAAGTTCAATTCAAATCGGAGCACCTTCAGAATACAGCTCAACAACTTCTGTGAAGATGTTAGAGTTAGGTTAACCTAGTCTAACTTAACATTAACCCAACCCAAACCCTATACTTACCCTGATCACCTACAATTACGTAAAAGAGTATTGTGACGTGTTTTTAAAGTTTCCGGTGCTGTTCTTTAAAGGTAGGCCTGCAAATCAGCAGTTTGCAAGATTGAAACAATGTCATTTACGTCTTCGAGTTTCAGAATTTAACGGTTGTCTAGAAGGTGCTTACATGTTGTGCCATGTCGTCACTACCTAAACGTAGCAGTGTTATTCATTCTAGAACAGTGTATAAAAGTGTTTCTGTTGACATTCAGTAGGGCGAAGCGGTATGCTGCATTCAGACACGTGCTATATTCAGACTGTTCTGGAAGGTACTACTAGCAAATGGGTCATTCTAGGGTCTGACCGTGAATATTATAGAAAGTTTCAAAAACAGTTACGCTAAGTTTACGAATGTGCCTTTACCTCATACATCTCACCAAGGTCTCCTTTCGCCCTGGATACACGGTCTAGACCAACCAGCAGAGTATTATCAGGACTATTATCAGTCTTTATTGGTAGAATCACTGTGTACTACCACTCTGCTGAGTAATACCATATTGTAATTACTTTGCAGTGATTTGTAAACTTAGTTATCGTTGGAACGTCTTGTGGACCGTCTTAGTTACCGACTACAATTTTTGATTACATGTACATTGTATATCATATTTCTTTGTAGTGTTTTGGGTTTTTTTCCATTCAATTCTTTTACGGTCTGATTTCCAGTTAACGTGAGAATCGTCACATAACACTACTTACCTTTCGTCATTTAATGTCTACTGTGAGCATTAATCAGCGAAAACACAATTAAATACACTAACACTATTTATTTAAAGCCTTGGTATACACACCGATTGTCGTTACTACAGAGACAGCAAAGCCGAAGGCTCCCCCGAAGTCCCACCTGTCCAGGTTGGTTCGGTTCTCCACGGCATAAGACACAAGCTCCTTGTCCTGGCTTGCATGTTTTAGAAGCTCATGCAACACGTCACGTGACACGCACGAGTAATTCCCTGAAACGTACACATATGTATTTTCTTATAAAACAGGAATGATAAGAACAATGACGTTCTAAATCAAACTTCAGGTTAAGCTGTCCATCAGTCTCGAGTTTACCCTCGGTCGATGTTCTTCCGCTCCACCTTGTATCTCTTTAGAAATACCTCCCATTTTAAAGATCTCCAGATATGTAAATATATACTCCTTACCCATTTATGTGCCAGTAACAGGATTGCAACCCTCGTGGATACCTGTTAACCATAAATTCCTACATGTGGATCGGCTTTCTGTGGTATATCGTTTTCACTCAGTTTCGAAACTATCACCCACTCACTCACCTTCAAGTATAGAGGAAGGCCAACCATAAAGCTTTCCCCAAGTTTCCAGATATTGACTGACAGACAAACTGAGGACATTTGCAACACTGACCATTGTGTTTATAACAAGAGTCATCTGCTCGGGATATGATTACTGTTTCTTCTTCATTAGAGTGAGTGAGTATGGTTTTACGCTGCTTTTAGCAACATTCCTGCAATATCACGGCGGGGGACCCCGGTAATGGACTTTACACATTGTACCATTGTAGGGAATCGAACGAATTTCTTCAACGTGACGAGTGGATGTTTTAACCTTTAGGCTACCCAACTACTCCACATCTCCTTAGAGAATTTTTTGTCAAAGATTTGCCCAACTTCTAATATTTGGAATAAAAATTCATAGCGATCTCTGATACCAGCCTGTTTGCCACGTTTCATTTGTATATTTCTTTCGTTTTTTTTTTTAAATAACGCCCCAAACATCACCACACCCGATAACCTTAAACACATATTTCTGAGGAGCATTTTTTGTCAAAGATTTGCCCAACTTCAAATATTTGGAATAAAAATTCATAGCGATCTCTGATATCAGCCTTTTTGACACGTTTCAGTTGTAAATTTCTTTTGGTTTTTTTTAAATAAAGCCTCAAACATCACCTCACCCGATAACCTTAAACACATTATTACTAACCGTTTTGCTACGTTCTGTGCTATTCCTATTCCACGACTAAAGAGGCCCATCACCAAACCCCACTACCGGCGCCTGAAATCAATTCAGTATTTCTCTGTGATCGACCAGAAGATGATTTATTCGTTAAAGAACGGAACTTCGTTTCAACAGTTTTCGTTTCTTCTGTACTGGAACGCGTCCTCATAAATTCACATCAATTCATAAGAATAAGGTAACCAGGTACCAGGGTTATATCGACTCGAGTAATGCACATCAATCTGAACGCAAGCAAGGTGCACTAAGTAATCTGGACCGATTAAGGATGTGTGTCGAATAATTACCGATCCTAAAAAGTCAATATATCACATAACTAGTCATATTCAAAATATGTATAACACGCTGTCAATGCAATGCTTTAAATCACTAAGCCGACAAGACTCCTACGATCACTGACTTACACGATATGGCATTAAAGGCGATTAGGCCCAATGCCAAATGGTGGATGAAACATTCTGTTGTTCGACGGTATAGGGCAGCGCCATTCATACACTGCGTACCTGTTCAGTTTGACATTCACAGTTGGAACATATTCCAAGTTTCTGCATGTTATTCTTAAAAGACACAGACATTCAGTTAGCGCTTACAGTGAAACACGTGCTTTTTCACAAATGAACTGGAAAACAATGCATTTTCTGAGCCTTTGATAGCCATTTAGACATTGGAAGATTGGGAGGATTAGGGACTGCTTCTGAGCTTCTTAATCAAATCAGACCTGAGTAAGAATAAATCAAACATATTACTCGTTGCGAAATAACAAATGGTATCAATATAAGTAAAACAAATTCAATAACGTAAACGTTGATCGGTGGGGGATTTTAAAATCAAGTTAAGATCCACCTAACAAAACGCCTTAAAGACTCCTACTCCTTACATGGGGAGAAACCCTACCCACTCACTCACTCACTCACTCAGTATTTATACATTTCCACATTAACAACCGTAGTCGAAATAGCAGCTATACATATGATCTTAAACATCGCGTTGAAAGGAAATATTATATCGTTATTAACAATAGCGTGACTGCCGGCTAATCGGACCGACATGTTTGGTATGAGGAGCAAATGCACTGACCACTGGGATACCCTGACGCGTTTATTCGGTTCACAAGACGTTCCAAATAATTCTCCAGTTTCCATTCTGACAATATTGCAATGTGCACGACCAAAGGTCATCCTTTATACGCCCAATACACTGCACCCAAGCTAATGGACACCACTAAATTGTTAATATCTTCAGCCAGATCCTCTTGAAGATCCGGGTTAGAGGTGATCGTCAGTATCCATGCTTGTTCCAAAGGCATGAAGTCAAGCTTGACAAAGTATTTTTTTCAAGTTATTGTAGATTTCTATCCCCTTTTGGTATTTGGATTCTATTGATATCATTTACAGGGATGTCTATATATGACATTCTATATTTTATTATTGCTAAGGAGCACAAAAAAAAAAACCAAAACAAAACCCAAACCAACACATCTACGCCAAGCTTCAGTTGGTTCCTCCATCCAGCATCTGTAAAATTGCTGTCGAGACTAAATCTTCCATAAACACAAAGGACGTTGATAGTGACTTCAGGTTCAAATATCAACTCATTATCCTGCTTTCTACGATTTTGACCGCGGACAAGATTAGAGTGAGTGAGTGAACTTTGTTTTACGCCGCTTTTAGCAATATTCCAGCAATATCATGGCGGGGTACACCAGAAAATGGGCTTCACACATTGTACCCATGTGTGGAATCGAACCCGGGTCGTCGGCGTGACGAGCGAACGCTTTAACCACTAGGCTACCCCACCGCCCCGACAAGATTAGAGGTCATCGTACAAGAAAGGCTTGACCTTCAAACCCCATTAATCTGCACCTATCACAAGAGCTTCATAAATATTCCAACTTCGTTTTATCAATTGTAAATGCTACATCCCATCGAGATGGTGATATATGGACAAAACCATCAACCCTATTTACTTGTGTCGTAACCGGTCCTCCACTTGGCATGCAAAAAATATATATTAAGTATATTCTGCACTGTTTCCGGTTCCGTAAATCGTTTCATAAAAATATATATAGAAACAAAACAAACAAAAACCAAATGAAACAACAAAAATGAGCCAAATCTGATGGAATCTTCGAGCAAAATATCGTCATGACGTCACAAAGGAAAAAGGTGGGTGGAGTGTAAGATTTGTCATGCACTTATCCAGTTTTTGACAGCTTATGGCCAAAACGAAAGTATCTGTGAGTGAATGAGTATAGTTTAACGTCACTTACAGCCATATTACGGCCATATCAGTGCGGGGGATACCAGAAATGTACTTCACACATTGTACTCACGTAGGGAATCGAACCCGGGCCTTAGGCGTGACAAGCTTTAACCACAAGGCTACCTCACCGCCCCTATGAAGGGTTATAGCTGCCTGTTGCTGCAACTCATTCATTCTCGATTCAGTGAGGGGAGTAAATTGTTTTTTTAAGTGGAAGGGAAAAAATTACCTTGACGACCCGATGCCATCACTGATTCTTATTAATTCACTCCCATAATTCTCTCCACTGTTACACTCACAACCAATTTGTACCTTCATTGAAAGTTATTGTGCACTATGCCCACCGTCTTAATAGTCTGTTTTTCATGTTTCAACACGGTTGTGTGATTATACCGTAATTGTTGGATTCGAACAACTATGGTTTGTCTGTTCCAGACAGGTTGCAGCGTGTATTGATCCAGATTATTAGTTCAATTGAGTGTCAAACCAAAGGAAGGCACTGTATTTGCTTTTACTGTTCAATAGATGAAGTATGACAACTGTCGGTTCTCCGGGGATATGGTATTGTCGTAAACTGTCAGCCTCTGACTACGGTGCAATATTGACAGGAACTAGAGCGACATTTCCTCTCGTTTAGCTGACGTCCTGAAGCGTAAATCTCCCAGCAATCAGTGCGCCACCTGTGGAGATCACAACGAGGAGGCCACGTGACATTGTGTGACGAAGTCTGTTTGTCGGGGTTTAATCCGCGATGAAACGTCCTTTATCAGGCCTGTCAGGATCTCACGGATGTCTAACCAGATGCAACATTCATGACTTTACTCATGCATACAATTGGCTGTCAACAAGCTTTCAGTAGACAATAGCCCTGTTGTATACGACAGAAGCTGTTAGTTAGCGATACGACTGTTGTTTGTAAATAATGGAGTATGGACAGCCCAATCCGGTGACCGACATAATGAACATCGATCTTCGCACTTGGGACACAATGACACGCATTTTTCCAAGTCAGCGTGTCTTAACAACTTTGTCTCTACAGCCGCAATCACCTCACCTGAGAAACTCTCCCAAAACATTTTTATTCCATTCCAACACCGCCGACATCGAACCTAAAACATACCGCCTCCTCATATAAAATGTATTTCAATCAGTCGATGCCACAAGTCCAAAGAATACGTGAAATTGTATTAAGAATTACAATACACGACAAGCAAGAACATTATTTAGATTATTCTGTCTTTGGTTTTTTGGTTTGGTTTTGTTATAATTCCCCGATCGACTGACCCATGTTCAGAATTTGTACTTGTATGTCTTGAAACAATGCTGTGATGGGATGTCTTGTTCTGAACTTGCAATCTGAGTGAGGCAATGCTATGTCATGCAGTGATAAGCAATACTTAGCGGCCTTGAACTTGAGTTCGATGTTTAGGGCCGTGGTTAAAGCGTTCACTCGTCACTCCAAAGACCCGACTTCGATTCTTCACATGGGCACAGTGTGCGAGGCCCATTTCTGGTGCTCCACGCCGTGATATTGCTTGAAGATTGCAAAAAGCGGCGTAAAACTAAAGCCACCCACTCACTCACTATTTGATGTTTACATATAAATTAGCTGCCAACAAACAAGATCATTCGAGGTTGGTATATGTTATTATACTACATTGGAATGCGTTTGAAACACTGAAATGTATCAATGCATTACGCTATTCAATCTATATGCAGAAGGTGCTGAATCTATTGGAACAAGTCACTGACAAAACGCAGTAACGTTCCTTATCGAGAACAGGTATAAATGATCAATTACCAAGAAGTACTTTTCACTTTCCATTATCAAACTTCTACACTGTTGTGAGAACTGCAAGCTGTACTGCTCCCTGTTTCCGGAGACAAGGTCATGCGAGTATTATTTCTGGCACCTCGTAACTAATCACCACATGAAACATGAATTATTGCGTATAGTTGCTATACACTATATACACGCGCGCAATCATTCAGACTTCTGGTAACCATGGCGACGGTGGTGCCATATTTGCATCCATATTGCACAGCGTTGTCGGGTACGGTGATTAGACCATATATTTTGTTTTCTTTCATGACGTTTTTGGTTTGCAGTTGTTTTGGGATGGTCGCAATCGACGTAGTGACACAGTTATGTATACAATATAACAGTTCATAGTTTCTATTGGCCGGTCAGGGAAGAGGAAACATATTGATTCACCATATTCTAAAACGTATGTCGTTTCCAAAGGATAATTATCAAACATTTGTATTGTTCTAAGAAACATTTGTCGCAGGTTCCATCTTTGTAGCAGTAATTGGGTACCTCAATTTCCCACAATGTATTTGATGAACGGTTGTCTTATCGCTCAGAAAACCAGTAAACGCTTCTTTTGATAATGCCAGAGCAAATATGAAATGGAAATATACAAATATATATCCTACCCTTGTGCAATCAATTTTTTAGAATCAATATACGCCGAAAATATTACAGTCACTTCACATTCTTGACAGTTTCTACCGGCAACAACCTCAAACTAAAGTTTCGGGACTCAGTAATATTTCGTGATATCGTAAATGTGACGATGATTCTTTGTGGTAGCCAACATGCCTGTGATCCTGTACTGTACAAATCGTGTCCAGAAAGAAAACACATAAACGGCATGTTTAAATCTGAATATATTTAGGAATGTGCTAAAATCCAAACCTGAGCTAATGAAACCCGTTTTCAACGTAACACACCTAAACTTCTTTAGACCCGAGTGAGTGAGTGAGTTAATATTTAACGTCATATCGGCAATATCTAGGCCATATAGTGACGAGAACACTTAACATTTAAAGGGAATATATGCATATTTTAAAAATCTGTTAACGAAGGGCAGTAAAACAACTAGAATATTACCTTTACAATATGAAACTAATATCACTATTTGGACAATACAGTATAAAATACGGGATATAATTCACCAACAACCGAAGGCAGATCACCATACTAGGGACCATAGGGACTTACACTACATTTACTTCCTGCATGGACCCTAGCTGGATTTATATCATCCCTTCAGCTGTAAGCAATTTAGGAAATCTAGCCGTACATTAAAAAGACACATATTCTACGATTAAAATTGTGGAAAGTTTTAATTTACTTTGAACATGTGTGGACTTCTTTAGACCCGACCTGTCAAAGGTAACACATTTTGATTGTGGCTTTTCGTTTATGTTCACAGCTTTTTTCGCAGTGTTTGTATCAATTTCAAACACTTTCGACCTCCCACTAACTTCACACCGACAGCTCAAGGATACAAAAACGTCAAATGTCAAACGTCAAATGTCGTCATCCACGTATTGCGAATTAAGCTCCTACTCCACAAGGTGGCTTAGACTTTGTAAGGTCAACTGTGTAATGACCTTGACCTTCTTCAAGCACAATATCTGATACTGCTGGGTTGCACATGTTCTTCTCGTTATCGAACCCCTGATGTTATTGTTGTAATCGTACACCGATTCGTGAGTGTTTCCAAATAACACCGAATGCCACTATTCAGACCCTGTGCCTTTCAAGCGAAATAAAACAGAAATGTGAAGATGCCTAACGCAATTGACATAATATATAAACATCAAAGACAAATCATTGCCAAAATACATTCTGCCAAACGGCGACAAGACCATAACAGGAATTAAAATAGAAAAATTAAATGATAATAAAAACATACTGGAAAGTGTCCCCTTTTTCCATGCACATGTTTTAAGACGCAAATGGTCGGAACTGCATCTAAATTGATCCCATTACAGAGCAATGTTAGCGGTAATGCCCTTCAGCCCGGCCCCATGTTTATCCTGCCTTCGATCTGCACAGGTGCACAACACGCAGACAAGTGTATTTGGCTTGCGTTGTCACGATACAAGCTGATACTCTGTAGCATTGATTCTAGATTTTGTTGAGCTGCAGAACATTGAAGACATCGAAACACGAAACGTTACTGACAACTTTATGCAGATTGGTAACGGATCTGACTTCGGCCATCATTACAACTAAATGGGTTAGGGAGAGCACTTACACGCTGAAATAGAGGCGTTTGGATCAGAAAATAATGATAGCCAATTTGTTACATAATAATGGTTAATGCAGATCCAACTAACTTCATTTGCTACTTATAACAGAATACGTTAAAGGTGAGTAGTGTGTTACATGATAGTGTAACAGATCCACATGGTATAAATAGATACGTAACTGAACACAGAGTACATTCAGGTGAGAATATATAATATAATAGTGTGACAGAGCAATAGGTACATGAACGTTAAAACTGAATTCGCTGAAGATGAACAAAATGGTCTGTAATAGTTAAATATAGATCTAACAGATCTGTAAAAGATCTCATAGCGGTTCTCATAGATCTAATTGATCTAAATAGGTATGAATCTTACACTTGATACTGGATAAAATTGATCCCAAAGACCACAGTACGAGACTTCTATATATAGAAGCGACTTTATCATAGACCCAACAGACCTCAATAGGTACGAGACTTCTACTGAAAAATGGAAAGTTTAATAAAATGGCAATGGACAATGCTTGACAGTTCGTGGCAGACGTTGCCCGAGATCTAAGTAAGGTAAACAGTGTAACAGGCCGCCCAAGCTCTGAGCGCGGCGTGTGACGTCAAACAAAGATGACGTACGAATCAGGTTACATCATTTCCGGAACATAATTTTGACTGCCACTTCCAAGAACAGTTGTTTAGTGATGAATTGTTAGCACAGACCATCAGCTATCGACACGCACTGCAGATATCCGAATCAGCCGACCATACACAGGACCTAACCCAAATTAATACGTCACGTTTACGATGGGAGACTTAACCAGAAGCAACAGAACATGATTTGTAAGGTTGACAGATTTGGAGCGGGCAGAGGAATGGTTTGGGCATCAGGCTGTGTCAATGGTATATCTCGGTTGATTGTCGTCCAGGGGGGTCTTAATGCCATACAGGGAGCGAGTTCTGATCCCAGCCATGCAACCTCATGGTCCTGAACTACCATTTCACCATGACAACGCCACGTTCAATACTGCGGTTCTGACGCGCATCTTCTTACGCGACGCCGGTATGGATGTCCAGACTTGACCCCGTCCTAACACAGTGGGGGACGATCTGGCAAGATGAGTGTAACCTCTGGTGGCGATTGCAAGAGTTGACCAATGGCGACCGTGTCCTAGGTTTAATTGTTCCCACAGGTTCTCCTGCCCGCTGGCAGACGTTGTGAGGGACATGAAGTTAGAAACGGAATGGGGATTGGGGATTCGAATCCGGAAACTGAATATTTTTCTTTTCTATATTCAGGGTACATTAAAAGCATAAACAATCTGACTGCAGTTTTCCATCTTTGAACCTCAAGTTTGAGTTTTTTTCTTCATATTCGGGTTTCAGCATTTAAATCCCGAATCTAATTTTTTTGTTCAGATTCGAAATTATGACCAACAGTGTCAATATACATTATCTCACCCCTTCTAAGGTACTAGGGGCCCGTAGCAAACCTGCATATCTTCAAAACATGAACACCAAAACCTACATTTTTCCATATTTCAACATCAAGTTTGACTTTTCTTCATGTTCGAGTTTCGGCATTTGAATCCCGAATCTGAATATTTTTTCAGATATGTGTTACGAGTGTGTATTTTCTGTATATTTTGTTATTAATTAAGTAATAATTATAATTGGGTCACAACGTTTAGTGTTTTGACTAATAATTATGATGGGTCACATTTCCTATTATAGATTGTCAGCATTTTTAGGATTTTGGCAGCAGGTTTTCCGTAAATTACCTGCCCGTGGTTTTCTATTTGTTACTTCCGGGAGACTGGTAGAGCATTCTGCAGTGTTGGCGATGGTCGTATGTGCCCGAACTTTCAGGAAATGACTGAATAATATAAAAAGGCTGGTTGCCGTGTTGGGACACAGAGTTTAATTGGAGTAATATCTTTCTGCATCTGTCAACGCCTGATCTACTGCTGCCTTACCTCTGGCTGTGTTACATTCTGCATAACTGCTTCTCACTCGCACTAAGACTTTGGAGCTATATTATATTTTGTGACCCATTGCCTTAGATTTTGTCTCATTTGCATTGAAATTGGTATTGTGAAACTGACTTGACACTTTGTATAACTTGCTCTTTTTGATAATAATAACATTTGAATGTTTTAGACTTGTCTTTGTTCTGTTTTGCTGGTTCACAGGAGGTTTCTTACATCGTTTGTCACGGCAAATTCTTAAACGTAACATTTATGACCAACAGTGTCAATATACATTATCTCACCTGTCCTAATGTACTAGGTGCTCCTTATGAGCCCGGTTATCTTATAAACATAAACAACCTATGTACAGGTTTCCATATTTGATGTTCAAGTTTGAGTTTTTTCACATTCGGGTTTCGGCATTTGAATCTCGAATCTGAATTTTCTGTTTATATTCGGGATTCAAGTCCCGAATCTGAATTTTTGTTCACATTTTGGGATTTTTCTTTCGTAGATTCAGCATTCGAGATGTATGTATGTGTGTGTGCGCGTGCGTGCGTGCGTAACATTGTTTAACACAAGCACACACACACACGCGCGCGCGCGCTCTCCTCGTTGTGTCGTCGTCATGGCCTTGCTCGGAGATCACACTCGTTGTGGGCGGCTTCTGTCTCCAAACTTTTTGCCAGTGTAAAATCATGGAATTATCATGCTCTATTCAAAAAAACATTTTCACTTTCTATTTTGTTACCTAGATAATAGCAGTATGATACACATCAATTTTCATAGTGACGCACACGCTGCTTCTATAGCGGGGATTCAGTATAAGAAGTGTCGAGTTCTGCCTGATTTGGGATTCAATTTAACAAGAGTCACGTAGTGGCTGGGTGTTTGTTAGCGTGCATTGTACTATGCAGTAGTCGTACATCCAATACATACCGAGTACTTTGTTTATGATCTGTGGTTATTAACACAAGATTATTAAAAATTCATTTTTCCCCGTTGTTGTAAACAATCAATTCTCTTAATTAAAGAGACCAAAAAATTTCCAAGATCATAAAAAACCTGCATTATCCAATATTCGTGATGGAAGTTACGTCAGTGGCGTGTGAATCATTGGCAAACAAGTTATTAATTCAGAAATAATATGGAGATGGAGGCTCAAGTAACGCGAAATGTCAACAGTGACGTAGTGTCTGCATGCTTTTCTGATTGATCAATTAAGTGAATATTTGCAGGAATCTACTTCATGCGTATTGGGCTTTTAACTTCGTCTCTGCTGCTTGATGGGGCATTATAATGTACATAATAACGTCTTACTTTGTTAATGTAACGTTCGGAGTTATTCCCTTAATCACCTTTCTATGGAATACTTCCAGGGAAATTATTCCTCTGTCGCAAAAAAAGTAAGTGTTAGAATTAAACAAAGTGCGACAATGCGATAACTTTCATGCGCGCAATATTTGAGTTGTTTGATTGGTGTGCTTTGAGTAATAGACACCACAAAACGAAACGGATGATCAGCTTCTGTATTTTCACAATTGCAACGTCTTGAAAAGAAACTATATATACCGAAACTTCACTACTGTGAAAATAAAGAAATCGATTATCCATAAAGTTTTGCCATCTCTATACCACTAACTTCTAGAATGCCACAAATCTTTGAGTAATACTTTATACGTTCACCTTAAGGCGACAATACGACTATGTCCAGTCCGGGATTCCGTACTATTCTATCGGGTTTGGTTGTTCTTTTAGAAATTTACGATATAGAAATATTGGCTTGTCTAGGTTTTGTACTTGGGGTTCTGTATAGTCGGTTATTGACCGGATAATAGGCAATGTAGCAAAAAATATTGAAGCACTGTTTAGAGTTCAGCACTTACGTACAGGTAAATTATGTTAGTAGCCGAATCCACGCTGATACTGAGCGGGTACGGTTTTACACCTTGTTAACAATATCCCAGCTGGGACCGCTATGAAATAATTATTCGATTTTTCCAAACTTAAGGAGGCGGCGGGGTAGCCAAGTAGTTTAAGCGTCACGCTGAAGATCCGGTTTCGATTCCCCACATTGGTCGAATGAGAGAGTCTCATTTCTGGTGTCTCCCACCGCGATATTGCTAGAATATTGCTAAAAGCGGTGGAAAACTAAACTCACTCAAACAAAATTTGAAGAACGCTCCAAATTCATATATCGTTTTGTCAATCAATTTTTTTCCATTTTGTGGTCTTTAGGTACTGATTAAAGTGTGATAGTTGTTTTGTTTGTTTGTTTGTTTTGTTTTGTTGTTGTTTGTTTTTTTTGTAAAAAAACCAAAACGTTTTCAGTCGTAATCCAGTTGTGTGAGGGCGTGTCAGATTATTGCAGGGGTAAGTGATGCTGGCCTCAGTCCAGTGTTACTTTGAGTCTCACGAGTGTGAGTGAGGGTAGGTTTAGACCACATTTAGCACTATTCCTGCAATATCATAGCGGCGGACACCAAAAATGGGCTTCACAGATTGTACCAATTGGGGAATTGAACACGGGCCTTCAAGCTCACGGGCTCGATCAATGCTGACAAACCTAGAAACGCAATCGAAGCAAATTGGAATTCGAAGCCTATCTCTAGTTTGATTGAAGTGATTCACACAAGGTATGTGTGTTCTATAATGTTAGTTTGCTTATATTTTCATCACTTATGGAATAAGTAGTGAGCACACGTAACGGCTGTTCTTCCTCTGTGGACTCTAGTGGACAGTACACTGATAAGTATGGCAAACATGGATGAAAATCAAATAATTAATACAGTGTGGTCTGACTGCGAATATGCAACGCCTTTCGCAAGATGACTGGATACGTTCGCAAAGGCATGTGCTGCTAGCCTAAAGTATCCAAGAGTATGACCTTCCTATCATTACCTTTCAATGGGGTCTTCGCTCATAAACTATGTTTGGATTGTTCATTTGACAGACATAAGTGTATGAATAACCATGAGGCTTTTATTTCATTGTCTTGACAACAAAACCCGAACTAAAGTGTAGACAAATCTGTTCCGGCCTTAAGGCTCCAGTGTCGTGGGAAAGAGAAACAGCATTTACTCGTCAATAACGTGAGAATCTGGTGTCAGATTGGTACTGTACCTTGTCACCCCGAGCTGTACTATTTCGTAACATATCATTTTCTGGTTCGGTATGGTTACCCATGGTTGTCAGGCATTTTGTTCGAATTATTCAATACCCAATTACCTTCTCTCTATAGTATTTGTTAACCGGAATAAAATGGCCCCAAAATTTCATAGTTGGAATATTTAGTTACCAATTGCCAACATTTGATAAATGGAACATGTTCTATATAACATGGTAACTAGGATAATCCTCCCATATTTATAACTTGAATACAATGTTCTCCTTTCTTTTATCAGCTGGAATAATGTGTCTTCTATCATTGCATTAGAAAGTATAAATAGCTCCCCATTTTTTAATTAACTGATGAACAAAAGCAACTCCGTGGTTTATGGACACGAGGTCAACCTTTTGAAACATGTAAAATAGATATACCTGACCCGAACCATCTTTTGCTTACGTAACATTTTATATCTTTTCAAAGGTGAAGGAGACCCTTGATAAATTGAAAATAAAGGCAGCATCCACCCTCGCCCCGATGCCTTCCCTTTCGTAAAAAATTGGCATTTTAATAGACGGTTCGTGGACTGATGACACCAGCTGTCTTCCCCAAAGCAGGAAGGAAAGGCTGTTTTTTCCATTACAGCCAGAGAAAACCCAACAACATCAATTACAGAAGGCATACAGTGAAAATGACGAAATCAGGAGATTCATCAGGAGATGTACTGTGCTGCCACTGACTGTGCTGCCACTGGTTTCAGTCCTCGACGTGTGTATTTTAATGTGTAATACACATATTGCTAAATTACATCCGGTTTTTGAAAGCAATATGTGGATATATCATGCGTTGTTTTAATAAATGTTTTATATCTCTGAAGTTTGAGGAGCTGTGGCTGGACACTTTAGCGACCATGCTCAGTGACCCACGATGCCGAGACATCATTGACTGTATGACCAGCTACTGGATCGAGACTGACCTCCATAGGTCACACTTGAGCCACCACGATTCTGACGGCCCTGGCACCCATAACCATCTGGAAGAGTGGCCCTCTCGCATGAAGATATTGGTGAAAAAGGCGCATCCATACATTTTTTTTATAATTTCTTGTCAAGGAGCAGAATCACACTGTAGTCCGCCTGTTGCAGTTCGGCAGTGGACAAAAACGCCCATCGAAGAAAAAGAAATACAGGGATTTGGGACGCCGCGTGGACGTTCTAAAGCATGATCTTAGGAATAGTACAAATTAACACCTGAGATTCTCACCTGCGTCACGTGGCATGATTTCGGATACGAAATAAAATGAACGAAACATATAATACATTTCTCGTGTTGCCTGCTCTTTCAACAGCATAACCCGGATTAACACCTTGTGTAAACGATGGATTATTTCCTTGTCATTTTGTAGTTCGCTGTAATTGAATTGTCAAATGGACACGACGTCAACCCTTTTTCTATCTGAACCTTGACATTTCACCCAAATATCGACGTCCTGTGCAAACACCTGTTGCCTCAAGTGCATAATCCGGATTATCACCTTCTGTAAACACTGGGTTATATCTTTGTCTTTTTAATTCCCCTGATAATTGGTATGTCAAATGCAACGTCAATCCTTTTTGTTACCTGAACCGTGGCATTTCACCCAAATGTCAGCGTCGTCTGCAGACACAAAATAACATGGTCCCTAGTACGGTGCTCTACCTTCAGTTCCTGGTGATCTATAACCCGTTGTAATTATATCGCATTGCCCTGCATTACAGTAGAAATGTTAATTTGCATGCTAGTTTTATATCTCTATATGTGATAACCTATTCTATTTACTGCCCTTTGTTGACAGGTTTGTATAATGCACTTCTAATTATTCGCCCAAACAGCATGTGTGTAGTTTCTTTTGTCCGTCAGTTTATTTCATAAGAATAATTAGTCAGCATTATATGATAACTAGCACATTAGTCTTCGATTCACTGATGACTGAAGTGATTAGTTTCCTATTATCCGATAATCAGAATAATAGGTTAACCAGTGTCTGACAATTGGACCAATTATTTCAGTAACTCTTTAACGATAATCAGAACAGTCAGTCTCAATTTATTGATAACTGGTATGAGTGGAATTGTACAATCTGATGACCGGACATTTTATTCTGGTCCTCATTACACGATAACAAATGTTCATGATCCCCACATGGTAACTTATAATAAATATGAGTAGACCTAATATAACAACGGTAAATGACACTTCCTAAATTCAAAGTGTTACCTGTTTTGTAACCAGCAAGACGATTCCCTACTCATTAAAGAATTGTAGTACAACAGATGCGATGGGATTAACTAATCTGCGCATTAGGGCTATGTTGGTCAGTTAGGTCAGTAGAATGGTTTTATAATGATTTCCTGTTATTTTCAAGTTGGAACTCATGATAAAGTGAAGGTTTTCACAGCAATTCATGATTTCCTGTGTCCACCAGCCCACCTAGCAAATTCCATATTATTGTATAACCTTCTCCAAGATTAACTTTCTCTAAGATAAAATGAGATTTACTATAGCGTATAAATATTCTGGTAAATTATTGTCGGATCTCAAATTCCAAAATACATAACCGAAATATAAATAATAGATCTGTTTCGAAAACTCATATCGTTTGGGAGTGCTCCAACAGGATGACCTTTGACTGTCAAGGATCTCGAACCACTGACATAGCCAGCAATGAAATCAGCTCAACAACTCAACTGTATTGATACAATTTATATACAATCTCACCTTGGGATTCCTGGTATAGTATTGGGATTTCTATATGGACATTTTTTGTAGATATAGTATATACCCAGAAAACTATGCCACCCAAAAGAGACTTGTCTTCGGAGGACATCCAAGAAATACGCTCCCTTCGCGGTATGGTCACTCGTATTGGATCCACAAGGCTGTACGAGATATGGCGAGACCCTAATGTCTTGCCCGCTGACAAAAAAGCTCCAAATCCGACGGTGCCATCTAGCGCAGGAGTATTGTATGATGCAGAACCTTCTAATATTTTTAATATTAGAATTTGTTCACAACTATATCTTCTCATCACAACGCTTCAAGCTTTCCCTGAATACATAATGATCCACATCTATTATGGCTCGTAAGACACACCAAACTGAGACAACATTTAACACTTTATTGATGTTTACACATACTGATTAAGAATGTTCACGACGTCATATTTCCCTTCTGTTCTGTAAAAGGTGTTTTGGAGCGGCGTTAATATAAGCCATATGGCTTGTTCGCCAATCCACATTTCATTTTGGAAATAAAACCATGTTTAAACCATGCAGAACCTTCGACCCTCTTGCCCGCTATTGTGACACCTCCAACCATCCAGGACTTCTACGATCGTCTGCGGAAGCAAACAACAAATATGTTGGTCGACATCCTGTCTAAGCTGGACAATGAAGAACTCCAAGAGGATATGGAAGACGAGGAGAATATAGAAGAGGAACATTTTGATGTACAGAAGGTTGGGCGGATGGTAGAATCAACCAAGAATTTTGTATACGTTTCGATGACTGCCTTTGCTCTGTGGAATGTCTTGTGGTCTTGGACTACGAATATTAGTGATCAGTGATCTCGCCAGATAATTGATAAGATTAGTGATCTATGATGTATGACAGACGTATGGTAAAGGCGTAGTTCCGTATGTCAGAGGCAGACCATGCGATTGCGTGAAGTAATCATTGTGTCCATCAATGCTTATACGCAGTGCTTCTTAATTCACGTGTTGCATAATACATCAAGTGTTACACACGGCAACGTCTCTGTTTAACATGCAACAATAGTACCGTCACCATGATGATATCATCATAACGCACGTACGTTATACAAACCATCGGGGCAACATTATGTAGAGAAGGCTAATTTCGGCAGTGTTATTCAATATATTGCTTAAAATAACACGATACGTGAAGCGAATGTTATTTTACGTCGCTGTATTATATATTCCGCCCGTAACATGACCACCCGTTAATCTGGACCAGGCAAACCAGTGGTTGATAGTCTGAGCATTGAACCTCACGGGATGACTCCACAATATTTTGTAACCACCAACTAATATCTTCGCATATGCATACTTACATGTCGTGATATTGTCCGTTTACTCTGAGTTATGAAGCAGGAATTACTCCAGCTAAATAGTCCTATTAAACAAATTAGGAAAATATATCTCTTTCTGAACAGGACAATTGTGGTTCGGTGAAAGGAATGTTCATGATACTGCGACACATCAACATGAACATTCCTCTAAAACGCAACCAACGCAAACTATAGCAAGCTACGATGGGAAGCTCAGCACGCAAAACGTCGCAAGCAAACGGTTTTAGCTCACGTTATTTAAAGATCAGGTGAGCTAAGACATCCTTGAGAAGCGTTGATAATCAATCCCCCTTGAAGATTACGATGTAACGGTTTCAAATGATTAATTTATCACACGTTGTCAGTCTGTGAGTCGAAAACCGGTAGTCAACGATCTGCATTACATAAACACTATTGTTATGTGAAATTGATTCTAACATCAGTCTATTCAGCTGAATGTTTGTTTTGGTACAGCGAAACACAATTAAATCATTATATTCGCGAAAGCCAAACTTGCGCTCGGCGATGTAAATGAGAAACGTTTTGATAATGCTACATTATTCATATTACATCCTCTTTATGTAATATGTTCTTTACGGAATTTCCCGTTTGTAGGTAAATATAACGTATACTGCACGCTATCACCTATATTTTGGCCGTTAGAATACGACAGTGGTACTGAACATTTATTGCAAGACAAAACAATGTACGGAGAACTGGCTTCAGAAGCAGGAGCCGTGAGTCAGCATATTGATCGTCATATCGACGGCGAATATTCAGAGTACTCTTTGATGAAGACTTTGAAATTGCACCTAAGTGAGTCAGTGAGATGCTGAATGAGTTAGTGAGTGAGTGGGTTGTATGTTGTTATCAAGAATAAAACAGTATAACATCATACCAATCCATAATCTGACCATGGGTTTTGGTTGTTGTTTAACACAGCACTCAGCAATATTCCAGCTATTTGGTGGCGGTCTCTAAACAAACGAACAATCCGGTGATTAAAGTCATGACCATCAAGCCACGCGAATAGGACACGTTAACACGTGTCTGATCATGAGATGTAAACACAATGGTTTGTTCCCTCTTTACTCGCCTCTAACAAACCACGCGACACGTTACCAAGCGACACATTACCTTGGATGTTCAATAAAACTGCTTAACATTATGTCCACTGCAAAAGAAAAATAAAAAAGAAAGAAAGAAAGCTGCCGAGTGACCCTTCCTTAATTCTGGGATAATATTGCATACATATACAGAAACAACGTCTGAGTATAGACGATAATAGCAGGGTATAAAACTCAACAAAATTCAGCCAGACCACATAGATCTACCCACCTAAATACAGTCATTGGGGTTACGAGTTATTATATTTTGGGGATGGTTCGTCTACACAGACTATAACTTCTTTTTAGACTGTCAAGATATGGCTGACTTTAAATCTTAAGTCACTCACTCACTCGTCTACACAGGGAGAATAGAAGATGCTGTAAATTATCCCTGGTCTACATCTCAGCGGGTTTGCCTGAGTGAGTAAACTGGATATCGATGTTGCTCTATCTCTTTACAGTTCATCAGAAGTATATGACGTAAACATGCATAACAAACAAACAAACTAACGAACAAATAAATAAATAAATAAAATGATAACGGATCACGCACTGTCTGCTGTATTGATTGCTATATACATGCATCATTTCAAATTATTATGTTTTGCATGAATACAGAATAACATGATAAGTATGCTTAAGTATTCAAAGTACCCTATAAGACACATTACAAAGACAAGGGATACAGTCATCACTGATACAGCGCATGTCAGCGATATACCCAACACGATAAAAACGATACATAACCGTCAGAATCGAATCTGAAACAGATGTTTGTCATCATCGCTGAAATTCAAACATTTCTAAAAAATAGTCATAAAAACCTATACGTATAAGCTGTGCAGTATTTGGTATGAAATGATCAGCTACCAGGCAGGTCCCTTGCTGGTTGCAACACATGGCAGGAGCAAGACTCACGACAGCGGTTTATGGGCTACTATGGTGAATAACATCGTGTATTTTAACGTTAGTGACGCTTGTTGCCTATCATGATAATATTGATTATGCCATAACTAAGAGTTCAATTTAAATATATGGCATGTACGTGTGTGATATTTCAAGCCAATTGTCGCTATATACCAAAATAACCCTCTAATGATCACTGTAAACATACGACCAATAAACGTGATTACACTGAACAGACTTATGTCAACTTTTCCTAAACAGCATTTTGAAGGTGAGTTGGTCGTACATGGTAAGCCAGTTGTGATTAGCGTCAGCAAAGAAATAGCCGCAATTCCATCAATTTAATGTGTAAGAGCCGTCACGGTGACGAAAGCTCGTCACGGCGTATGTTACGGGAATGGTCATGGGGTTGGTTACGGAAAATTATGGTGACGAGGATCATCAAGAGGATGGTGCTACCAAACCGTAGACATCGTGTTGCCATTGACCATCCGTTCATCTACATGTAGTGACTAAAACAAACTGTCAGATAAAAAGGTATATACCAGTGTGATGTAGGCTAAAATGAAACGAACATAAAACTTATTCAATGTCGATGTGCTTGATAAAGATATCTCAGTTGCTGAGACGTCTCCCTAATAATGACCTGGTGACCTATTTAATGATTTGCTCAACTCCGAGTTATGCATTCTTCTGACAGCAGTGTATATAGATGTACATGCATAAATCAGCGGATATTGATAACCTTAATATTCTTCCTCAGGCTTTGTCACAGAGCAATATTTCTTCAGACTGGTCTTCATAAGCCACTGTTTATAAAGAATCATTCTAAGGCATTCATTCCTGTGCCTCAATACAAATGTGTATGTCCTAGTCACTACCATAAGAAATAATAAAGAAGGACATTGTCTCAAGTAAGGGCGATTCTACGATGTTTTTTCTTTAAAGAAGAAGTTATGTGTGGAGTTAATGTGGTGGTGCTACAACATTCTTGACAAAACGCGTCGTGTGCGAGATTCGCAACAACTCTCTAATCGAGTAATTGATCCATTGATACCTGCACGCTGGAATAATATAACCGACATAATTCGCGTTTTCACTTAACATCATTCTCATAACTTAACATTTTTCTCATTACGTCGCCATTTTGCACATTCTACAAAAACAATTTCCTAAATTGGATCATGTATAAAGCAGTTTGTGTTAGTAGTCGATGGACACCTTTAGGAGATTACATACTGGCAATCAAAGTGAACGTACATACCCATGAACTCTTCAATATGACTTTGTAAGTTGCTCATTCTGACCCTCTCCGGGTCCGCCTCCAGGTGGGAGAAGATGACACCTCCCATACACAAGTAGAACACGTTGATTACAACCAGGATGATAAGACGTCTCGTCCCAGGCTCCATATCACAACCACGTCGGATCCTATTCCAGGGTGCTGATTTGACTTGATTTTCACTTTTAGTACTCTTTAAATCGTATAACAGTACGCGAATGCAATCGACTGGGTTGCTACTATGTGTTGACTGTAAGTTAAATCTCAAGGCAAACGTCGCTCACGCTTGATCGGGATCGATAGCTAGGTATCCTGGACGAGCTATTTGCAAGGAATGTGGTTTTCAACCTTTAATATTTCTCACAGTCTTTCACAGACCAGATCTACAACACATAGTATCCTCCTCGCCCATTGATCACACACCTAGCCTCCAGACCACAACAGTGCCAAGTGACAGTTGTGAACGCTGTGTCATCGTGTCAAAGGAAGACGGTCTTATTTGTATACTCCCTGTGGAATAGTGCCCATTGGCGTGCTAAGACCTATTGTGTCTCGCAGATATATATTCCAAAGGACGCCAAGGAAAGGGTCATTTGCATGTATATAATAGACGCGGACACATGAAACATTCACGCTTAGCAAAAGTCGTTGGCTGCCATCCTTTGTTACAAAGGGTATTTCCAACACAATGCCTTGATATAATGTAATGGTTTGGTGTGTTCTACAGTCTACTACAGGTAGGTCATCGGTTATCTGAAAACGATACCCCAAATGTTCATTTGCAGACTCAAGTACACCGATTTTGTTCATAAAAGACCATACGGCATATCACTAAGGTCGATGTTACATTCATGAAACTTACATTGTCTTCAAAAGATATCAGGTATGGTAGAAACACAATGTTCAACCGGGTTGAAATATCTTCATGGTATAAACCTCTTGTCAGTCGGCACACATGCTTTTCCTTTTCTCTGTCGTGTGTTCCGCATGCGCTGTCATAGACACCTTTGATACACTCTATCGTGTAGACATCTCTCTATGGACTTTTCCGGAAGTCGTCTGCTAATGCTTCCCTCGAGAGCGCGTGCATTATCGTCTGCTTGGCTATTGACAGCTCATGACGCTTTACTGGACAAGCGCGAATAGAAGGCTAGCATGATAGTCATTCCTACTCATTCAGCTGCTTGTAAACATAAAACTCATTCTGTGTATTAAAAATACAATGTAATATATCCCCAAGCGACATCACGTTCATTACCCGAAAACAGTAGTCGGCAGAACACAGTTATTATAGAGGTACCAGTGACAGGCAACTGTTCTGTTAAAATGACGAGCAAAAATTCAATGATTTTATGTCACATCTGGTGGTGACTATCCACCGTAAATAATTCGTTCCCGTAAAATTCGTACGATCACCAACATGGCGCATCGTGTCAAAGGCTGAACCGTCATATCTACTGACAACATAAAGGTAAAATTGGGAAATAAACACACTGGGCCTACATCCAGTAGAAGTTGGTTGTAGTATGTTCATCTGTATTGTGCAGTGCAGCCTTACATGATAAATGAGAAGCGTGGGAGGCACCAGTCTCGTGAATATGAGTCAATGAATAGTAACGCGCAATAAAATCTGTATTTAATGAGATTGGGCGGATCTGTAAATTGAGTCAGCACAATGCAGTGATGCGTACCCAAGGTGTTTCCGGATCGGCTGACTGTCAGTTCGAATCCCAGGTTCGACCTCCCTCCACGTTTGTTTCGCTCCGCTTTAACCAGATATAATTCCCAGAAGTGCTTCCTGACGTTCCATTTACAAGGAGAGTGGCGTCCGATCTCTATGAGTACAATAATGTGGTTAAAACTATCGCTCGTCACGTCGAAGACTCGAGTTTGATTCTCCATATGGGTACTAATTGTGAAGTTCATTTCTTGTGTATCACCTTAATATTGTTGGAATATTGCTAAAAGCGATGTAAACCCAAATTCGCATAATACAGATTCATGTACATCCTTTCCAAAGAAAGGAATGCGGTTATCTTTCTGTATTTAGACTTGATCATATTGATATAAAAGACAGTAATTTGAGCATTAATTTGGTACCGAAAAAATACATACTTATTGAATACCATGCCTATCTCAAGGTGGTGTAATTAACAGCTGGTGTCAAACTATGGCATTGTCACCGTGTAATCAAACACTCATTAATACCTAGGTGGGTTTACATCAATGTAATTCAGTTTGCAGACAAATAAACCTTTTTTTTGTCAACAGTTCGATTAAAAATTGCCGAGACAGTGAATTGTCCTGATGTAAACGTTAAAAGCTATTTGTCTTAGTGTTAAGGGGTTCATAATTATCAAAATTGTTTAAATGCAAAATGCGACTATGCGGGTCCGTATTTACCATGTTTTATGAGTATGACCCTTGGTGGTGCTGATTTGTGTCAGCCTGCAGTTCACTAAACCAAAACAACATACATCAACACATATTATGTACACATATACATATATGTGTGACATTATTAATGTTTGTTTGGGACACCTAGCATATCGGAAAACACTGGCGGGTCACCTAGGGCAAATCAGTAAAAGCACATACTCTATGTCCCTCCCATTAGCACATGTGCATACAACTGATAATCCCACTACCCTAAACAAACCGTGGCTGAAATCATCTCTCTCTCTCTTTCTCTCTCTCTCTCTCTCTCTCTCTCTCTCTCTCTCTCTCTCTCTCTCTCGTCTGATGGGACCTGTACATTCTGATGGTTGAACGTCCACTTCATGATACTTACTTTTTCTTGATTACTAAATGTTAAATGGGGCAAAAATTAAAATCACCCCAATCCCATTCAGAATAAGATTCAGAAAATAATTTTTGAAAAGGTATATAGAGATCCTAACGCAAGAAGGGTTCTTGAAGCTTGACTTATAATGTTGACGCATTTCAGGGTCTAAATATGTTAAGGATTGTGGTTAACAGGTAAACATTGTAACTCACAGAAGCTAGGGGTTTCTATCTTGTTACACAAATTTGCTGTATGCATGCAAACGACTTGATGTGTACATTGATGCAGCGAATCCGAGATATACCTTTTTCTGAGGCATAACGTCATCCTGTCTGTGACGTGTGACGGACGAAACATAGCCAATAACGTCATGTGACCCTGTTTATGACGTCACAAACACACCTTAGTGATTCTCATTCCTGAAGACACAGCGCTTGCGTCAAGTCACAGTAATACGTCTCTCTCTCTTTGAACTCTGAATTTCGGAAACATATCATCGATATCTATGTGTTAAACATGGCTCCTGATTTGGTGAAAGTCGTATTCAAGCTGTACCATCTGCCAGACTATGTGGAAAGATGTCTTAAAGGCGGAAAAGACAGAAGAAACACTGTCAGTGTTGCCCTCCTCGGATCCACCCGTGAGCTCGGCCGGTGGAAACTTGAGAAACAGCTGATTGCCAAAGCTTCCTCTTCTGAAAATGATGTGTGGGAGGTCAGTGTTGAACTTCCGGTGTCCTCGTCCTTTGAATGGTCATGGCTGGTGGCTGATGACAAGAAAGTCCTCTTTTGGGATCCCGCACAAGACCGAAGGTAATGGAAATACATTTTCCAATTCTCTGCAAATCGTTTTGATTGTATCTTTCGTTATTGTAATAATTGTTGAAAAAACTGGTTTGAAGAAGTCACTAGAAGCAAATATTATTCATGGAATTAGACTTGCATAAAAATATTTTATAAAAGTAAGGTGACAGATAGATAAACAGTTTATTGTGGCCTCCGTAATGGAATGTTTCGATTGTTTAGCTATGAGAGAGTCCTGATTTGCAGCGTCGGGCAAATATACTTCCACTTCAGGCACATTTTGTCAACTCGTGCTACCTATGCTTTTGCACTGACGGTTTACACTGAAGAAAGTCAAACAAACAAATACTTTTATCTGAATATAATTTACACCAAATATTATTTAATATACGAGAGGTGACAAAGAGACAAACTGTTGCCCTTGGTTTTGGAAGGAACGTATCCACTATTTGAATGAACCTATGTTTTATTTCAGGACGCGTCTGTCCTACCACGAAGGGGTGATGTATGCATCCTGGGGACGGGACCCAAACTATTTTGTCTCCCAGACCTGCGCTCTGAAACTGGAGACTCACTACCGCTGTGAAACAGGGGAAGCTCTCGCTGTTGTAGGCTCGGAGCCATGCTTTGGATCCTGGAAGCCCAAGAAAGCCTTGATGGCTCACGAGTACCCAGAGAAATCTGGTCAATGGCGGGTAGGTACACTAGTGCGACATAGCGTATATTGTAATGCATGGTGACTTAGAGACATAATAGATACAGATCGATTTCGAAGGTGAAATTCACACTATGTTTGATGTCACTAACATGATTCCTTACATATTGTACTTCAGGCAAATACTTTACTGGACATTCATCGTGACTACGAGTGGAAGTGGGCGGTCATCGATGGGAAGACGAGGAAGGTGAAGAGATGGGAGGAGTGTGCCAATAGATTCATTTCCACCAACTGTGAGCAGCTGTCCATCCGGGCACCCTGGAACATGCCATCATCCACCTTGTCCCACTCCACCATCATCCAGGAGCAGACGATCGACATGGCCAAGGTGGCCAAGTTCTATGATGCCGTGGAGAACTGCGATGACCTCTTGACCTCGGAGATGATTCACATGACGTCTGGGTGGCAGACACGACAGAAGACGAAGAGGAAACCATTTGTCAGTAAGTACAACCTTTCATTTATTTTTCTGATAGTTCATAAAAGAACAGTTTCCAATTCCCAGTAATTTACGTGTAAGAGTTAAATCCCTTGGGTTTGTGAGGATCCTTTGATCGGGGTTCAGATCCTAATGATCTTCGGCTGCACACCTGTGGTGGTCGGGATTTGATGACGCGTCACTTTCGGTTTTCAACTCATGTAGTGTGTCAACCAGTCACTAGTTCATGAAATAGGCTTTCAGTGTTGTGTTACCAATTTTGAAGGAGTAATTACTGGTAAATCAGGTTAGAATCCTTACCATGGTGAACCGAACAATATTATTCAAAAGTATGACATTGATGTCCTGTGCAGTGTTTTGCTCTCTGATCACCTTATGGTACAGATCAAATATTGTTTTACTCACTCACTCAAAACGTGTGAAAGACAAAGCAAGAGCATTGTTTGCAGCTCTGTGCAAGGGCCTGTAATAGGATGACGGTCCACCACTCTGTTCGTCTTGAACATTTACATAGTGTATTGTTCTATCACTGCCCCGCGAGCTTCAATGCATATTATAGGTAATATAAATCATATTAAATATTATATTATAAATGTAAAATGTAATACTTTTCAGCAACAGAGACAGAGAAAATGGCAGCCTTGAAACCAAAGAAACAGTGTGAACAAAAGCCAAGAAGTTACAGGTCATTTATAAGGAAGATTCCTGGACTTGTGTGCCACGTGACCAACTTCCTGAGTGACTGTTACTATTGGTTGGAGTAGACGTGGCTTTCTCATGGAAACAAGACTATATCCTAAAACTGAATCAACTTGTAAATATTACCATAATTCGTTTAAATACATTGTTATCAGTTAGAAAGCAAGCTTCCAAATTATGTTGGATTTCATTTCATTTGTACATTTTTCAATCAACAGAATTAAAAATCAATCTCAAAACATAAATCAATCTCAAAACATACACAAGTTCATTGTTGTGATGTTTCTTCCTGTGGCCTGAACCACATCGCATTTTTTAATCGTTCAAGACATGAGTCTTAATGTAAGTAGAGCCTTTATTTGAGGCCACAGGTAGGAGTTGTACCAAGAGTGTGACCCGGAACCCTAGCTCTTTGAGTCTCTGCCATCCTTTCTTCCCAAAAGAACTGAAGCATACAGTCGTATATACACATGGACAAGTTAAGCGTCACCCACTATTTTTGTGATCTGGTACTTTGGATACTCAATGGTAACTATCATAACGAGATCTATGACTGTCATTGCATCATTAGTTTGATTATGTTTGGCAACTAAACGGGTGATAACGCTGTGATGACGACCCATTTGCCTTGCAATGGCCCTGCATGATATGCCAGCATTTTTCATGCTTATCACATGCCATCTCGCAGCGGTAGTTAACTTTCTCCTCACCATGACTGATTTTCTAACTCTAAAGTGACAGGAGAATCTCACAACAGACTGGTGAAACGAAGTGTTTGAAACTTGATTTTTCAAGCTTCAGATGGTAGGGAAATGGAGTTGCACGTGCATAACGTTTTCCCTGTCATATCTTGACAAGCTTAGGTTCAAGAATCTATGGAAGGCTAATTCAGTCATAAACATTTATAGTTTGTTTTTCTGATCTTCAATGGTGAAATCAAGACACTATGAAATTAGTGGCGCTTAACTTTTGTGCATGTGTATATTCATAGTCGGAATTTACAGAAGTGGTTGGCAATCTAATGCAGGTTTTGCAATATACGCAATGAACAGTTTACAGTTACATTTAAATGACGAGAATAAACAAACTTTAACTTGATCAACATATATCTACAAACGAGCTGGGATTCGCCTTTAGAGCCAGTCAGCAGTCTTTTAATGGAAACAAAGCAAAGAACGCGTTGGGTAAGCTGTGGCGCTTAATTCTCTAATAACACAAATGTACTTTAATTGTGTTACGTCAACGCACCACCTGTACTAGAAAATAAAGAATATATTCGAGAGATACGCGTACTGTGTTTGGAAATTATATGAATGTTAGACCGAACTAATAGTCACTAATTTAAACACGTTCGGTTTCAAATTAAAGTTAGAAAGCACTCTAAAACTGAAACATACTGGATAATTCATACTGTGTAAACCATTCGATACATACCGTTTATTAGGTAGGAAAAAGGTTACGTACATTTTTCTGTACATCTTGTATAAACAGGGATGCATGTTTACAATGCTGATTACAAGTTAACTATTGTTTATGGTCGTGTCTCTACATTGTAATTAAGTTTCATTATTCTTACAATAGAAGTAATATGATCGCGAGGTTCCCTAATAAATGTGCAGGAAAAAAAATCGTAACTGTTTTTCCGAGTTTCAATTAATGCCGTATTATTAACCTTTCCATCACGTCTGTTGTGTTTATGTCAGCCATGTTGGTGCTCAGGCGGAAGAAATGCGGCAGTATACTTGCGCAACGACGTGGTCCTAAAATAAAACACATTTTAAATCCAAATTCCATGGTGTCTAATTTTAATGATTTTCCAATAAACTTTCAAGTAGTCCTGGTTGAATTAATGATTTGATTGTTTAACTTTATATGTATTTATGTCTGTGGGTTATGTAGCTCGGTTACAACTATACTAGCTAGCGATTCTCGAGACGTGCGTAGTCCTACTAATTTCTTAAGCCCATTCTTAACACATTGGCTACTATCAATGTAAAGAATACTTAGGACTACGAACGGTTGGATAAAACAGGACTACTCTTCAGTAACCCATGCTCGTCGTATAAAGCGATCGGCGTCAGACAAGCTGGCTTGGTTGAAACGTGTCATCATATCATATCATATATCGTTACATAGATTGATGCACATGGTGTTGATCACTGGATTGTCTGGTCTAGACTCCATTATTTACAGACCGCCCAGACACCATTATTACAGACTGCTGGAGTGCGGCGTTGACCACAACTAATAAACAAACTTTGAGTAATGTATATCCGTGTTTGCATTGGTAAAAAAACAAAACAAACACACACATACCAATTGGAACACACGTCACGCCTCTGGCCCCTGATCTTTAACACTTCAAGACCATCAACCCGACACTACATTCTTATATTCTAATTCTTGTCTAATCTCCGAAGACTGCCCTCAACTGGGCAGAGCACCATTATCCATCATCAGAAGCCCCTTTTCACGATACTATGACCCAACACTGCCGCTGTTACAGGTCATTGGCTCTCACTCTGCAAGCAGTCTGCGTTCTGCTGTTTATTTGTTGACAGTTACTTAGACAGATTCGAAAATAATTATTTCATACAAATGCATAAAGTCGCTGATTTACAATGTTATAAGGTTGTCTGACAAAACATCCACTTGCAAAGTTTGATATCGATTAGATCATTGGATGAAGAGTTATTTACCAAAAACCGAGTCCACATGCATTCCATGCCAAACTATAAAATGTGTAGATGGTTTGAATGAAGGCTGGTAAAGAAATGAATTTGTAGTCACGTGACCCTTATTATCGTTTAAAAGTAGATTATAAATGATGTATTTTCCAAGATAAGATGTCTGGGGGTCCTTTCACAAAGCAATCTTTACTAAGGTTAACCTCTAACTCCCATTCTTCAACATTGCACTAAGGTTACCTTAGTCACTTAGTGTTTTGTGAAAGGAGGCCCTGGGATACCAAGCAGTTGTGTAATAATGCATATGATCTTGTTTTCAATTTTCCAAATGAGAAATTTGAATTTTACATGACTGACTCGGCACCAGTACACTTCATTTTGGGAATAAGACATCGTAACTCACGCTGTTTGAATTGAATTCAAAACTCTGGTAACATCTACAGAGAAGTATATTCTTTTGTTCATAAGATAATGTTTACTAATTGTTCACTGAACTAAGAGATGAGTTCCATATTACATTTAGAATGAGTTTCGTGCTACATATTTATCTGAATACTGTCGTAAGAACCTTCATGTTCAAATGTTTATTGAACTTATGAAAACATGTGACAAGGAAAGACATTTAAGATTATGTATCTTTCTTAAAAAAGTGTACTTCGATCGAAACAAAAAACTCTTTGTTAATATATAAACATATCAATTGTAATAAGATCTACATTATCAGTGTGGCGCATATGCATGCCTTTACCTTACTGTGTTACACATATTGTACTGTTGGCCTCGTGACCATCTATACGTAATAAAGGTTGATGATAATGTTTACTTTTCGAAATACGAAACCTGATCAAACTCACCACTCGCAATTTTGGAGTGCAAAAATGTTAAAGATCTTGGTGTAAAGGTTTGTCTCAGACACAACCTTAAATAGTCATCTTCCCATGCTCGCTGCCAACCCGTTCCGGGACAAACCAAATTATTATCACTCTAATATAATATTGTACATGCGTTTTATAACTCTTATTATAGCATAGAAAGGTGTGTTTATAAACCACTTATAAATTTATTTACTAATGATAATTTTGAAGATCGAGAAAGTGCGTTTATGGTTAGCATTCTGCTTCTGGCCACTAGGTCAGTATCAGCACTTCAAAGTGGGGTCTCTGACACCAGTGAGTGTCAGGTGTCAATGTGTGTGCCTCGGCAATAGCTTCGTGACGGTGGGCTGTGCAACATTATACAACAGAATTCACAATGCAGACGAATGGTTGATATCAATGGTTGATACCATGAGGTCACGCGGCCTTGTTACGACAAGCAAGGTTAACGATGTGTATCTTATACAACTGCTCCTCTAAAGTTGCATCCATGATAAATGAACAACGGAGATCACAAAAGGTTGAGGTGTGTACGTGATTCAACGCTACTGGAACCATGTTTTCATTGTGACAGTTACCAACTTGGAGGCACTGAAAACAGCAGACTAACTGAAAGCAATGTCCTGCGATTCGTCCAACAACGGGATGCTGACTTAAAATAACGTAAAATGACTGACTAAGGGCGGTCTATTCGCAAAGTAAATTGTCGGCTTGTGGATCAACGAGGAAATTGGTAAAATCAGTCCCAGAACCCTCTCTCAGCTTGCTCCACCTCTTTAAAATAATCACCAATAGTCAAAGACCATTGAGATTCTTTCGGTATTTTTTCAAGGGCCAGGCGATGATTATGATGCCGATTTGGTAAACATCACTTGCATTGTCAATACGTCATAACACGCAAGATGTGTCCGTAGCTTCCGATACTAATGATCCTTTATGTGACGTCATAATGTCTAAACATTGCAAATATCGTCACGTGTTCCTGTCTATGACGTCACAATCACACCTTAGCGATTCACATTGCTGGAGACACAGCGCTTGCGTCAAGTCACAGAAATACATCTCTCTCGCTTTGAACTGTGAAGGTCTGAATCATATCACACGTGAGTTAAACATGGCTCCGGACTTGGTGAAAGTCGTATTCAAGCTATACCATCTACCAGAGAATGTTGAAAGATGTCTTAAAGACAATGAAGGCAGAGGAAACACTGCCAATGTTGCCCTCCTCGGCTCCATCCGTGAACTCGGCCGGTGGAAACTTGAGAAACAGCTGATTGCCAAAGCTTCCTCTTCTGAAAGGGATGTGTGGGAGGTCAGTGTTGAACTTCCGGTGTCCTCGTCCTTTGAATGGTCATGGCTGGTGGCTGATGACAAGAAAGTCCTCTTCTGGGATCCCGCACAAGACCGAAGGTAATGGAAATACATTTTCCAATTCTCTGCAAATCGTTTTGATTGTATCTTTAGGTATTGTAATAATTGTTGAAAAAACTGGTTTGAAGAAGTCACTAGAAGCAAATATTATTCATGGAATTAGACTTGCATAAAAAAATTATTTTATAAAAGTAAGGTGACAGATAGATAAACAGTTTATTGTTGGCTCCGTTTATTTGAATGAACCTATGGTTTATTTCAGGACGCGTCTGTCCTACCACGAAGGGGTGATGTATGCATCCTGGGGACGGGACCCCAACTATTTTGTCTCCCAGACCTGCGCCCTGAAGCTGGAGACTCACTACTTCTGTCAGACAGGGGAAGCCCTCGCTGTTGTAGGCTCGGAGCCATGTCTTGGGTCCTGGAAGTCCAAGAAAGCCTTGATGGCTCACGAGTACCCAGAGAAATCTGGTCAATGGCGGGTAGGTACACCAGTGGAACAGAGCATTTGTTGAAATGCATGGCGACTTAATTCAAACTTAGACTCACAACACCTACAAGTCATTTTTATAAATTCACCCAAGTTCGAGTTAGGAACCTCCCTCATAATTTCTTATATATTGTACTTCAGGCAAATACTTTACTGGACATCCATCGTGACTACCAGTGGAAGTGGGCGGTCGTCGATGCAAAGACGAGGAAGGTGAAGAGATGGGAGGAGTGTGCCAATAGATTTATTTCCACCAACTGCGAGCAGCTCTCCATCAGGGCACCCTGGAACATGCCATCGTCCATCTTGTCTCACTCCACCATCATCCAGGAGCAGACGATCGACATGGCCAAGGCGACCAAGTTCTATGATGCCGTGGAAAACAGTGATGACCTCGTGACCTCCGAAATAGGCCACATGAATTCTGGGTGGCAGTCACGACGGGAGACGAAGAGGAAACCATTTGTCAGTAAGTACAGCCTTTCATTTATGTATTGCTCCTAAAAAACATAAACGAATAGTTTGCAATTGGCAGTAGTTTACATGTTCGCGTTACATCCCTTGGGTTTGT
The DNA here is from genome assembly GCF_037392515.1 of Haliotis asinina. Lineage (NCBI taxonomy): Eukaryota > Metazoa > Mollusca > Gastropoda > Lepetellida > Haliotidae > Haliotis > Haliotis asinina. Next base: position 25,132,972 of record NC_090287.1, read on the forward strand.
GGGGATCTGCTGATCAGGGGTTCAGATGCTAATGATCATCTGCAGCTAGAACAACAGTATTCAAAAGTATGTTATTGATACAGGTGCAGTCCTGAACCATTGTCCCTCCCATGTCACATTAATACTTTGTGGTATAGCTTAAATATTGTTTTACTCACTCACCCACTCAAAAAGTGTGATAAGCATTGTTTGCAACTCTTGCAAGGGTGTATAACAGTATGGTGGTCTTCCAGTTTTGCCCGGGCTGTCCTTTTCTCTGTCCGTCTTGTCCGATCGTATATTGTGCTGTCACTCTTGCAGAAACGTCAATGAATATTATGTCATATCTTATAAATATAAAATATTGTTTTTCAGTAACAGAAACTGAGAAAATGGCGACAGCCTTGAAACCAAAGAAACAGCCTGAACAGAAGCCAAGAAGTCACAGGTCATTTATCAGGAAGATTCCTGGACTTGTGTGTCACGTGACCAACTTCCTGAGTGACTGTTACTACTGGCTGGAGTAGATGTGGCGTTGCTATGGATACTAAACAGTGGAGAACACAATATAAATTTTTAAATTGTAAATACACTCTGCACTGTATATAGTTTCATTGAATCATCTTGTAAATATCCCTAAAATTCATTCAAATTAGTTGTTATAATTGGAAAGTAAACTTATATGCAGTGTAATTCTATTGATTGTACAGTAAGTGTTGGAGATGTAAATGAAAGTTGCATTTCACTTGTACATCAATGAAACAGAATTAAAATTCATTCTCAGTACGTTAAATTGTGGTGTTCCTCATCAGACCTTTATGCCAATGACACTTATGGAGTGTTGGCGATATGGTTCAATATGAGCACTGAAAGCTGCTGAGGAATGAAGTAATTAGTCATTCCTCCGAGATGTGCTGAAACAGAGATGCTAAATTACATAAAGTCTGTTGGACAGCTTCAGGACACAGGGTTTTCCCTCTGATGGTATGAACATAGGAGACCCCTACCAAAACTATATCTAACCAGGTGCCTTGCTGTTGTGTAGCTCTCTTTAATATACATTTGGGAATAGAGATCACCTTGTAGAAGTAAACCCGGATACTGTCCATCATCAAATAGTTGTGAAAGTTATAGGCATGCGTATATATTACTGCTTATGTTTATTAAACACAGTGGCAATTTAATTCTGCGGATTTCAATCCGTTTGTATAGCTTAAGAGCTGTGACCGAAGTATCATCTGAAAGTATCATACATGGTAAACAAACTAACACTATGTACACATAGGCTTGTATATATCTATCTGCCGAAGTTCGCTGAAGACGTGGGTTCAATTCCCCATACAGGTACAAAGTGTGATGCCAATTTTTGGTGTCCTCTAGTGATATTCCTTGAGGACACCATAAAGCTAAAGCTAGACTCACATATGACCTTCAACAGAGAATGCCAGAATCAAATACCAAAGAGACACGAACATCAGATTTTGAGATTGGATCTCTTGCGAACTAAATGGTGGAGGAGCCTAGCTTTAGATTTAGGAATGCAGGTCATAATACAATGCCATAAACCATAGATCTATGCTCGTAATATTAATCACTGGATTGTCTGGACTTCATGAATAAGAGAATGCTAAATCTACTAATCTTGCAATTATCCACTCCACTCTTTGGCATAATGGAGAATCAATCAATTTAAGCAAAACCACAAAGATGATAACATATATTTTATTTCATTGTGTGTAGAAACATAGCTGCCATCATATAACCCCTTGTAATACAGTTGCACAAGAACACATGTCTTCGAACCTCCATGATTGTCAATAGTATTCAATATCATTAAGATGTCAACTAATAATTACAGACTAAAAGACACATCATATAAATATACTTGTCTTCCTGAGGACCTAGGTTAATACTTCCTGAAGACAAGTTCAAAAACTTAATAAACTTCAGAAATCTTGTAAGGCAAAACATGCAAGTATTTCCAATAATATCAGCATGCCAGTTTGATGTAGAAGTAAAGTTCAAATATAGCATACAACATGGTACCTGCACCAATACATTAGGACATGGATATCACTCAATATACAAAATCACTTATTGAATCATCACAGACTTAAGACTGTGGTATTTCTTGAAAACTTCAGCATATGTCATTATTTGATAACTAAAAACGTTATTGGTTACTACCCAGGCACTAGTTTGCAATGTGTATTCAACAAACTGAGGCAAAACGTAACAAGCTGAGAAAATATTTCAAATCCCCAACCCTTGAGAGATGTCTGTATGGAAACCATATAAGCACCAAGCACTGAGGCACACTTCTTCTGTTGCATATGAGAACACGGGAAAATGTAATGAATAAAAAACTCCTTATACCATAATGAACACCATTATCCTAATTTTTGGAACTGTTAAACAAGGAAGGTTATTTATTCAGACAGGAATTCTTGTATCAGGAAAAGGTTAAAAGGCTTTCAGAGCTCTAGCTCCCTTTCTGCTGTTCACAAGCTGCCTCATAGAACATGTTCAGATTGACCTCCTCATTGCTTCCTCTCTGCCTCTGGTGTGTCCGGCTGGTTGTGAGCATCAGCTATCTTGAAGGCAGGCAGCTGCACCAGTTCTGCATGAATCCTTGAGATGGTTGGATAACGACTCATGTCAGCCTTGAACCTGTAACATTTGCGGGGAGTGTAAAACTTGGCCCTTCTCTGACCTAACCTTGAACTGGTTACCATGGTGCCCACATCTTTGAGCTACCCAGCTATTTAACATCTGTCAAGTAAGTTATTTCACTGTTATTATCTACTTATGCAATATTCAAGCTATGCACAGAGGAGAACTAGAAATGGGCTAAACAATTTGTATCCATGTGGGAATTTGAACCCAGGTCTTCAGCATGAGTTAACACTTGGACCACTAAGCTACTGCACCACCCCTTTACGCCTGTGAATTTGGTTTTAACAGTGAACTTCTTCAGTTATATGAGAGCATAACCAAGTCCAAAATCACACTGGTACAACACTTAACTTTGAGGATCACTTATAAGCCCATCTCAGATTCTCTCCATATTAAAGTAGGTTCCTTCCAGAATCAGGTACACCTCTGCTATCACTTTGCACCGAACATGTCCAAACCTAGGTTTTGAAGTACACTTTTCAAAACCTCGTATCAGAATAAATTTCAACCATTTCATAATCTGTTTTGAAACGGTCATTATTTAACCTAATATGAGCTTTTGTAATGACCACTCTTTATGACTGACAGTGACACAACTTTCTCTTGCTATCACAGATCGTAAGATATCACATTATTGAAAACTTCCATTATCCCATGGCAATAAACCTGCAACCCCTCACTTTCTAGCTCGGTAGTTTTACCCTCTAGGGTACAAAGGATCAAGAATGTCATTGTCAGTATGAACAGAGTTCTTCACATGATGTGTACTGTGGGCAACGCACGTACTGGATGTGGGTAATCGGTGCAGAGCACATGCAATGGGTGCAGAGCACATGCAATGTGTGTGCAAGGCAAGGTGTTGACTGCCAGTCCCATCCTGGTTGACACTGGCTATTCCATCATTTGCGGACTGTTCCATCAATGTTGTTCTGCTCAGTACATGTTGCCATGTATATTTATGCTTTCGATTCATGATGGTTCATAAGTTTGATAAAACACTCCTCCTCGGGTTTGGTAGCAGATGTAAACCCTTAGAGTTGGGGAAAATCCCTCGGGGCTTTGGCCCTCTGGGTTTTCCCTCCTCTGAGGGTTTATATTCCCTACCAAAACCCTGGAGATGTGTTTTAGCCTTTACTTAAAGCCCTGAGAAGCAACTGATAATAATCGCTTAGACCCATCTTCAGCTGATTTTCACATGATTTGGTTACCAATTTGACAGCCTTGAACAAATGGATTACCTGCTCCCCTCCTTGCACATACAGTTGTGATCATCAAATGACACACCTGTTAGTACTATACACCTGATGCACAAGACAGGATGTAAAGAGTCAACTATTTCACCATCAAGTTACACACCTCTTTCAAGCTAAGTACATCTTAGGGATGACAGTTCCTGTAAAATCCCCCCTTGCCCATTCACTGAGCAATCAATATGCAGTTACTGTTCCCATTTGGAACGAGACAGGTCAAACAGACTCAATCCCCCCAATCATTCTAGACGCCTCTTACTAATGTAGGGAAAGACACAGTTTGGTCAGTGTCACTCCTACCCTCACTATCTCGTTACCCACCTGTTGGCGTTGTACACCTGTGGTACCAGACACAGGTCAGCTAGAGTCACTTGGTCCCCGACACTGTACTTCCCTGCTGTTTCTGTGACAACCTGCTCTACAGCTGAAACAATTTGACAGTATGTTTCAACTTCCACTTGATGGTGTTACTGCTTACTATATTATTCATGATTTTTTTTACTATTACAAAATACATGGGCCAGATTAATTTAAGAGCCCATTTGTCCTTATCCAGATCATTATCTACAAAAAAAACAAATACATAAAAGTGGTCTTAACCAGGTACTTAATAGTGAGTGAGGGAGTTTAGTTTTATGATGCTTTTAGTGATATTCCAGCAATATCACAGCAGGGTACGCCAGAAATAAGCTTCAGACATAGTACTTGAGATGGAAATTCAACCTTGGTCTTTGGTGTGACGAATAAACGCTTTTCAGCTAAGCTAAGACAAACACTTAATGTATCAATGTGTTCATATGAGCAAGTGAACATGTGGACACAGCTAGCTCACAATACGTTTCACTAGCCATCTGAATACCCATTCTGCTTTAAACTGTATAAATATGTCCTTTTACGGGTTAATGTTTCATATTTTGGGGAAAAAAACATCAAAGGCCACCATATAATGCTTTAATTCAACACATATGCTTGAAGGAAATGTTCTAACTACCTCCAAAGCAATGCATCCGTGAAGGTCCAGGGTATAATAAGCCTTCAGCAACCCATGCTTGCCATAAAAGGCGACTATGCTTGTCGTAAGAGCTACAAACAGGATCGGATGGTCAGGCTCACTGACTTGGTTGGCACGTCATCAGTTCCCAATTGCGTAGATCAATGCTCATGCTATTTATCTCCAGATTGTCTGGCCAAGACTCAATTATTTACAGACCGCCACCATATAGCTGGAATATTGCGGGAGTCGGGGCTTAAACTCACTCACTCACTGACTCCAAAGCAATGGATTTTACCATCAAAGCCTTTTTCAATCCACCTTTTCGCCCATTCCATCTTCTTGTCATCACCGATTGCCTGCAGCACTTCAAGATTCTGCAGCGGCTGTATCCCACAATTCACTATTTCTGCAAGCGCTCTTGCCTAGGAGGCAAACATTTGCATAATATCAGGCAACAATCGTCATTTCACATAAAAGAGCTTTTTGACAGCTTTGAGTACACTGTCTTTATGTGAACAGTGAAATGATTTCTTCATCTAGATCATAAACCTTGAATGGTTTTATCTACACTGGCCATGAGAAGCAATTAGATATTCCCCAAATTATCTTGGTATGTGACAGATATTCATATCAAGATCTACACTGAAATGTCTTGTCCACTGCAATAAAGAAGTAGTCTAAGACAAACCCATAACAAATTGTTCCTCTTCATCATAAAAGCTTCTAAATGACCCTTGAAGCAGATATTCATATAGTTCAAGTTATTTTATTGTTTTCAAAGTCATGATACACTGCAATAATGCTAATATGATATTAAATTTTAGCTCACTCACTCACTCATCTCAGTTTGTACTTATAATCAACAAGGAAGTGAACCCAAACACCAAAGCTTCCTGACCTTCTGTCTCAAGGCAGGGTCATCAGGCAGCAGTTTCACATCTGGTCTGGTCTCATTCAGGTATTCGATGATAGGTAACTGAAATCGTCATTCAGGCTTTATTAGAAACTGCACATCTATACTAATTATATCATACCTGCACGTCACACACGATGGTTAATTTCATGGATTCAGTGAAATATGAATTCATCCAGAAACATAACAGTTGTTATTAAGGAGCTGATCACATGAGAAGTAAAGGAGGAAACAAAGTACAATAACTACGGACTTCACTTGTGGGAAATTAAACTCAAGCGTGACAAGTGAACACTTTAACCACTTGCCTGCCACACTACCAGTCTATGCAATCACATTCAAAGTAAACACCACTGGTGACATCCAAAACATCAACAGCTCATTTCATATCAGTGTTTATGTACTTTAACAACATTTAATTATTTACATATCTATATCACATTTGTCTCAGTTCACTGATGACGGTTGTTAACCACAGAAAAAAAATTGTGGGTAGTGTTAATTTGAATCCTTGTAAAGTGTATTCCAAACATGAGATGATAACATGTACAAAAGAATGTTAAGGAAAAGGATTATATAATATTGTACAAGTCATGGCTCCCTCTGTTTAGACATGGGAGTTATCACTACAGTGATGACAACAGTTTGTTATTCATTTAGGAACAAGGACATAAGGTAGCATTTTTCTTGAAAATCCCATGGGAGGTTGCACCTTTTGGTGAATTTTGATTGGCTGTTTCAGCAAATAAAACAATAATGATTCAATTACAATTTTACCAGGTTGTAAGTTGGTTTCAATCAGACTTACTGAAACCTTTGCCAGTGTTTCATTAATGCTTCCAAAACTTTCGTGCGTAGAAGTTTGGATTTTGTTTATTGAAAATGTTTTAATAATGTTACTTCGAACTTTTCGTAACATTTCAAAATAATGTATAAAAATAATTTTAAAAACATTAGTAAAAACATTTTTCTGAAAGTCTCCTGAGAAACCACAAGAAAACGTTTTATAACATTTTGTGTTAGCTGGGTAACAATGTTTTGAATAGAAATCTATCTGCTCATGAATTATGCCAAGTGACTATTATTCTTATGTTTTCATAATTAAATACACCTGAAATACAAACGCCACTTAGATAAAGTTCTAAACAAGCAAAGAAGAAAACATTCTACTATAACAATGTTTTGAAAAGAAATCTGCTCCTGACATGGACTATGTTTCATGGCATCGCATCTTTACATTTGGTGGTAGTTCCATATTCCCTTGCAAATTAGCTCTCCAAGGAAATCCAACTTTTACAGTTTAGCCATCCTGGTACATCTTAAAAATAAATTTTAGCCTTCCTGATACAACACCAAATGAAAACAGCACTAACTCACTGGCCATCAGAAGTCTAGGAGCAATGTTTCACATAATGGCCAGATGGTACTCACTGACTGGAAGAGAGTTTGTCCATCAATAAGTAGGCAGGGAAGCTGCTCCATAGGGTTCAACTTCTTGTATGTCTCTGTATGCTGAAATAAGTAGGCAGTCAAGGTAAACCTTGTCCTGATACAATATCAAAGGGAATGTTCTGACTGACAATTGTAAAAGTAACATATATGGCAGCTACCATTATTTACAAATTACGTCTGACTTTATTACAAGCATTGGGCTGTTATGATCTATTCTGATCTGAGGCATCTGACCACATTCAACAAAGTAATCTAAGAAATCTTTACTGAGACTGATTGATGCCATACTAAGATCACTTTATGCCTCATGCCTTGTTGATATTCTGACCTTGAACCCATTAAGGTTAGAACATTCAATATCCCATGCATGCTGTAAGAGGCATATAATGGGATGTAAGAGTTTTGGGTGTTCAGGCTCACTGACTTGGTTAACATGTCATCAATTCTCAATTGCGTAGATCGATGCTCATGCTGTTGATCACTGGACTGTCTGATCCAGACTAGATTATTTACAGATTGCCACCATATAGCTGGAATGTTGCTGAGTGCGGCATGAAACTAACCTCACTCACTCATTCACTCTGACCTTGAAACAATAAAGATGTAAACAAGGATATGACAATAAGAAGTCTTCACGAACAACCTACTTGTTGGCCTCCATCCTTGACAAGATGCACGATGTTGCTCTCGTAGTCAATCCCTTTTAAGGCCAAAGCTAAAAAGATGAAAAGTCTAATGGACTGGATTTGATCAAAACAAGGAGTGACAAGGGTTAAAAAGGTCCTTTGTTTAGATACCATGCACAGTGACCCATATACAGCAGCCATGGGAGATCACTCTACTGGTATGTTTTTACAGTGATGCTATCTGGTTACCACTCTCTATGATTACAGCAGCGAACATAATGATATATGGTCTCTGACTATAGTAAACCTCTGTTGACTGAAGTACATTTTACCACAGTGTCCATTCAGGAAACAATTAGCATGACGAGAAAACATTTCAACAACCATGAAACACCATGTTTTCATATGAAAGTTTTCGCTACACCATATATTGATTTTACTCTGTGCCCTAATTAGTTTTATGATAATGATATCGCATTGACTCAAACACAATTGTAAATATTTCACTCTTTGCCTCTGTAGATCATTGTTTTGTTCAGTCATTCATCTATCACACTGTGATTTGTAAATATCAATGGACATCTACTTATTAAAATAAAATTTATTAATACATGTTCTGATGAAGCCTGACCTATTCTGACTCTCCATGCACAGCTACTCCTCCAGTATGTGTACAAGACTGGCTGAAAAACAGAAAAAGGGTGATTATGTTTGAATTTTATGGCACATAAATCTGTCATGTTCACAATAACCGTAAGAATCCTAAAAGGTTGTTTGCCCTTGTCACCCATTTTGTTCTGGGAAGGTAGAGGGGTCCATAATTTTTTTACACACAAAAGGGGCGGGGGGATGGGGGCAGCAATATTGCACTAGAAAAGTTATTTGGTACATTAAATTTAGGAGGGGGTCATTCACACTGTACATGCGTCTCTAAAGTCATCAATACATGGCTGTGAAGTCACCACCACGTTGATGTTGGAAGGCATCAGTCACGCTCAACTTTAGAGTTACCCATTCCAGTACAATGATCGAATGAATTATCACTATCGGTAATATCACACGGTTTTGCGAGGCTCGTTAAGCCACCTAGGCTTCAAAACGACATGGTCAAATTATGCATATGTAATATCTGGTTACTATATAAGTACATCAACCTCCCCTTACGCATGCCATCCCTGAACACAGAAGTGGGCTCAAAACATTGTGAATAGTTGACACGAGTCTCACCTTGGCTGCCATATTGCCTCTAGACGGAGCTCGGTTGCAAGCCCAATCTATTAATAGTCAGCATTCTGGGGCGATTTTCTTCACGGTGAGATTCGCTGGATGTGAGTGAGTGAGTTTAAGTCGTTTTTATAATATACCAGCAACATCATGGCGGGGACATCAGAAATGGCCGTCACACATTGTGCACAGGAGGGTAAACGAATTCGGGTCTTCTGCGTTACGAGCGAATGCTGTCATGGCTACACCACCACGTATTCTTCTCATATTCATTTTGTGTGTTTTAAAATGATATTTTAATAGCACGTTTGTTGAACTTTCATTCTACATACTGAATGTTAGGTAATGTTTGGCCATTTTAATAAATAACGTTTTGTATTGATTGTTGCAATTTGTTTTTATATAGTTCTATAAATATATTTCTATGACATCGTTCCAGAATATCTAGATAGACATGCAACATTTTCAAGTCCAGTTTTAAAGAAAATCCAGAGTTTACAATTTTTTATCATTTGTTTATTTTGTGCATTTTTATTTTGTGATTGACAGATTATTAATCTTCGACTTTTTCCTTTAATGCACATAGAATCTCGCCCGACTGCCTTGTGATAACAAATATATCACTACAAGTCGATAAAATTATAAATAAGCGAGGTACCTCGCTGGTAAGTGGGGTACATTGAAAACAACAGAAGAGCGCTTAGCCAATCAGAAAACGACATTTATGTGCGAGGTAAGATAACTATCATTATAGCACTGGGATGGAATACTCTAGCTACCTATCTAAAACATACAGATGTTATACAGTGTGTGTATACAGTATTACGCCGTTTCCCGCAAAATCACAAGGGCCACGAAAAACATGTATTGCACATTTTACTAAGTAAAGTATATGTACAGCAACTATTACGCGAATTACTGTGAAGTAATGTTTGCGTGTGTTTCACATGAGGTCGTGACGTCGGATTTTAGCATTATCGAGCATTGGTGTCACAGTATAGCACAAATGTCGAGGTTTTAACGTATTTGTATCTTTTACCATAAACTGGAGACTGGTGCTTGGTTGCAGTTTAATAAAAAAAAAAGGTCGCAATGGAAACGTGCATGCAAACGGGACTTTGTTTGTGGTTTGGGCGGATACTTCCAAATCCATTCACATTGTGCTGTGACGCAATGCAGCTTACCAGCAGCATTTGAGGATATTTTACCTATCACTGACCCCTCAGGGTATGTTCTAGCCAACCAGAAGCGCCACACATCAAATTTGGGATTACGCTCAGTAAAGCATTTTGAACAATACAATATATCTTGAAAAAAATAGAAAAAAAACAACCCAAAATGCTTTTGGTAGGCTCCCGGGTAAGCCACCCTCCCTTTGTTCCATATCCAGGCTGCGTCTCAAGGCCTGCTTTGGACGTCCTCGTTTCCTCCTGCTTTATGGGTTCCAGTCAAGTGCTTGTCTGGTGTTACATATTTTGTACTTTGTTAGCGTATGTCGAATCCAACGCCACGTTTGTTGCTTGATCTGAGTGGAGACAGGATCTCGGTTTGCAGCTTCCCACAAGTCAAGGTTGGAGACTTGACCACTTGATGCAAAGGATCTGTCGAAGACACTTGTTGATGAAAGTCGGTATTTTGATGGAGCTGGTGTCTTCCGACGATTCCGATCCATAAAGCAGGACAGAATGAACATTAGAACTGAAGATCCATAGTTTGGGTTTCAGGGATAGGACAGTGCATTTCCAGCTTGGTCTTACGGAAAGCATATTGGGCTTTTCTGATCCTAGCGTTCATGTCCTCGTCTGTGCCACCAGCTACTCAGGTAGGTGAATTCGATGACGTCGTTAATCACTTGTCCGTTGATCTGTAATGGATCTTGCTATTTGTTGTGGGTCCTTAGAACATTCGTCTTATCCCTGTTCATCTTGAGGCCAATTCTTGCATGTCCTGGAGTCGCTGTGCAGGGAGCGCTGGACCATCTGTAAATTTTAGATCCTACGGGTGAGAGTCCACTGTATGAGTCCAAACTATCCCAGTGTCAGAATAGGCTTCTCTTAGGACACAATCAAGCACCACCAAGAACATTAGGGATGTTAGCTCGCAACCTTGACTGACTCCTGTTGTTACTAGCAATTCTTCAGACAATTTTCTGTCATGAACAACTTTGCATGAAAAGTTATTGTACAGTTGCTTGATTACGTTGTCCGTCTTTTAGTGGACCCCATGAGTTGTAGGATGTGCCATACAGACGTCCTGTCCACACTGTTAAACACCCTTTTCAAAGTTGATGAAGCAGACGTAGAAAAGAGATTGCCATTCAGTCATTTGCTCAACGATGATCCAGCTATCTGGACTGCAGATGTCCATTCTTTCCTGAACCCTGTTTGCTCTTCTCTAAATCTGTCGATGGCTGTTCCAGAATGATCTGCATGAAGATTTTACTAGGTATTAAAAACAAAGTGGCACCTCCCCACTGAGTTGGGCAGCTTTTCAAGTAGATCTTTCTTCCAGTCTGCTGGGATTTCTTTGGTCCATATAAGGGTGAGGAGAACACGCAGCTGTTCTATTGATTTCTCCCACTTCACTTTGCCTCTATTGGATGTTATCTTCACCTGCTGCCTTGCCATTTTTCTGACTCTTTGAGGCCTTTCGCATTTTTGTCTTTGTAATTTCACGTGTTGATCTCCTAACGGTTGCCTGGGTCAAGCTCTGGTGGGTTCTGTTCTACACCACAGATGCTCAAAAAGTGTTTTTCATCTTATCAAGGTCTAAACACTATCTAAAGACTTTGTGTATTGGCGTAGCATTGTTTTATTGCAAACTTAGCAAAATACCTCAAAGACAGTAAGCAGCATTACCGAATTAATCTCAAACATACACTTTACAGATAACATGAACACATATTGGAAATAATACTTATAAATGACCAAAACAAAATAATGACATGAGACGTGTCTAATGATTGAATCAATCTAGATGTCATCTCTAACCTTTTCAAAATTGAGATCACTCAAGCACCTATTTCATAATGAAATCTGACTTCACATGATGAAATCACAAACACATAAACGAAGGCCTGGCAAGTCAAATATACACTGCACCATTAAAAGTTAAACCTACATAATCCTGACTTTTCAGTCAATATATACACTTCAGTGGATGCTACTAAAACAAGTTCATTTTCTGAGATGTCAGTGAGATATTTTATGTTCTGAAATGTAGGTTCTACATATAAGACTTCAATGGTAAAAGGTATTGTTACTGTACATTGTTGTAGATCATCTCTAATAATTGCAAGCACAAGAAACAGAATATCTGCTTAAATAGTAAGTTGAAGTTCAGCTATCTCTTAGACAATGACCATCTACTGATCCAAACTACCAATCTCATTGCCAGCTGGAAAGTACAATATTATTTGGAATTTATGCTGTACAGAGGTATTTGGACATGTTTTCATTATACTTCCTAAGTTCACTAATCAAAATCAATATTAGAAGATTAAGCAATGCTTACTTCTAGATTAGAAGGACTTTATTTCAGCGACTGACTGCTCACTTACAAAGCACTACATGACATCACCATGTCAGTTAAAGAAATAACACCTCAGTGTATCGGTGCCCTCAAACCAAACCAAAGAAGTCGGAAATCTTAAGTGTGTCAGAATTAGACAGAATCCAGCAATGATATAGGATCAAAGCAGTTTCTCTCATACATCTTAAGATAGTGAGTGAATATCGATTCACATCAGTATGCAGCTCCACTACATACAATGGAACCATACACCAGCCCAAATCTTGCTACATCCTTCACTGATAAACACTTAGTAAAAAAGCTCAAGAAATCCAGCACCATGAACTAGTGTGTACACATGTCAAAGGAAGGCCAAGAAGGGTCGTTTTTTGACCATGTTTTTCAAATACTGTGGAAGCCCTCTGAACTGTCATGCGTTGGGACCGGCAAAATATGCTGGTACAGTGAGCATGCTGGTTTAGTGAATGTTTTCCTTTTTGTGAGAATGATATTCCATGTGCTGTAACGACATGATGAGCAACTAACAAACTGTGACACGACAGTTAATTGGCCAAGTGACAGGTACAGCTCACCAATTTACCTCACCTATTGATGCTTAACCACCATACTTAACTGTAATCCACTGTGTTGTTAATACATGTTCAGTCAATCAACAGGAGAGCCATGAGAGTAGATGCTGGTTTTGTGAGTGTTAGCTACTGTACAAACAGTCAATTGGGCAGTCTTTATTGTGCTGAAGTACGGAGTAGGCTGACATCGAATTATAAGGCACGCAAATGATCATAAATTAACTAGCTTCTGTCGGACCAAATTCTGGTACTGATATTGAGAGCATATCGGATTGGAGGGATGCTGATTTTGAGGGCTTCCACTGTAATGACTAAAATTCGCAGATTCCCATTGAAAATATAATATCATAAATGTATTTCTTTCACTTATAGAATTCTGTCACATTATTAATCACTGTCATTGAGGGGCACTGGTGTCCCAGTCACCAATGGCACTGCAAAGTTACATCGGTTTGGCACACCAGGAACCTCTGATTGTGGGCTTGAAAACCTGGTTTGCCATGATTATTTTTCTACACTTAATAGCACCATGTCTGGTCTTGGGAACAAGCATTGTTTATATGACAGAACTTGACCTCTAGTTGGACTGTATTTATCATTGTCATACTCTAGCTGTTATACCACCCTACACCCATGGCAACAGAGCGCTGCACTCTATATACAACAAACCAGGCTTTATTACCTTTACTACCTACAGAGCAACTGGAAAACCCAGTTAACCTGCTTTGAAATTTCACCATATCCTATTTCTTGAATTACTGAACACAGATGGCTGTGATGGTTCAAAATCATGAGAAAACTGGAAGACAACTGTTATGTAAACAAATGCAGATGACTCACAAGGAAGGCATTGCTAGAGTAGCCTTTGTAAGGACCTAATGCCAACCACCTGCCTGTTTACACAGACGGCTGATTGAAGAACACAAGAAAGGAATATTCAATGGTAATGTATTTGATAGAACTATCACTGCTGTTCTTCAAGTTTGTTTCAGTGACTGTTGCAACCTAAAAACATTGATAATAACAAGAATGTTTATGTCACTGGCTTTACCATTCGGTTTGTCTAGATGGGTTCCTTTTTCTGGTGTAAGTAAACGATTTGGTTTAAAACTGTAGGACATCTCATCACAGAGTACAAAGACATTACCATAAAAATGTTACTAGCAAATGTTCATGACGTCCTGCCTGAAACATGTTTAATCACTGCATTCTGATTAATATCAAGTAATGATGAGATGCATTGTTACATGATGTACAGTCAGAGAGAGATGTGCCTCAGGTCAAGCACCTGTGACACATACACGGACTAGGTAACACACAGGGTGTAATGGTTCACCAGTTACATGTCAAGTATCAGAACAAAATAAAGTAGTCATTAGGCTGCCATAAACCACTATCTACAAATACTGTAAACAGCTAGCATCCACATGTATGTACACTGTGTCATTGGCTGTTACAATTCTACTAAATATGGCTTAGCCGGGCTATTTTTTACTTGACAATGGAAACAGGAATGTCAAATGAAAATTCTTAAGGGTGTTTTTCGTGTTGTGCACGCATGTACATATGCATGTTCATACTGCAATATAGTGTTCAGCAATACAGTCAGTAAGCACTACTATAGCAAAGCATATCAGCACAACATAGTAAAATGTAGGATATAATGTAAGAATATAATTCTGTTGTCATTAGACAGAGCTGCTTTAGTGAAAATGCCCGAATATTATTATCGACAATCAGGACCATTTGGATAATGCAGAGAAGTATGTAGTAACCTCTACACATTCATTTCCCCTTGTTGATTTGTTAACACACACTCAGCAATATTCCAGCTATATGAAGGGCAGTGGGGTAGCCTAATGGTTAAAGCGTTCGCTCATCATGCCAGTGACATGGGTTTGATTCCCCACATGGGTACAATGTTTGAAGCTCATTTCTGGTGTCCCTCTACAAAGATATTGCTGGAATATTGCTAAAAGCGTTGTAAAACCCCACTCACTCATTCCAGCTATATAATGGGCTCAGTGGCTAGTAATCACATTCACTGATATCCAACATGAATTCATTAGATGAATGTTCATTTTAGATGATGAAAACAAAGTTTAAGCAATTAAAGGGCGATGAAATTTATTCTCTAAAAATACAGCCTCAGCTACAGGATGAATCACAAATTAGTATTAGTTTCCCTTTTCACCTTATTCGTATATTGGAAGAAGGAACTCAACATGGAGTCATAGAACCAAATAACCATGTTTCCTAGCGGCTCAGATCAAACAGATTTGACCCAAACAGTAGTTTATGATGAGAAATAAAACATGTCCAGTAAAATAAATCATGTACATGTGTTTACTTGTAAGGTTTTGAGAGCAGCTTTACCATCATCCAAAAAGTGTGTTATTAAGGTCATTGTGAGAAAAAAGTTTTTAAATAAACATAATAAACACACTAAGTGGCATAAATATACAATTCAATATACAAGGTAATAACAAACTTTAAAATAAATATCTAAATGAAACAAGTTAAAAATGGTGCCATACATCCATCAGCTGTCAATGCGTCAGATCAGATTAGAACTTCCTCTTGTGAACGCAGGTTTTCCCCAGGTAGTCATAGTAACAGCAGACTCTGTTAAATCATCCACCATTTACGGTCAATATCTAAAATACTTTTATCACTATCATAATTTCACTGTACATTTGAACACAAAATCAGGGGTCTGTAATATGATGTTTTAGAGGCTCACAACAGTCTTTGTGTTCACTTCTCCAGCAGTTGTCAATATTTATCAGCGGCAAGCACTGCCCATGATCACCATTCAGATTAAGTTCCTTTCAGGGCTTTCACACATGTATATATGATTTGTAGTTACCGAACATCTGACCAGTCAGACAAAGGGGATATCCTGGCTGTTCAACATCCCATGCATGAAGCTTTGTAAGTGATCATGGTTTATGCAGATTCAACAATATTTCAGCAATATCACGGCGGGTACATAAATGTGGTCATTTACACATACTGCACCCTTGAGGGGAATCAAACTCAGACCTTATGCATGAGAAGCCACTTCACCACTGAGCCATCCTGGTTCGAAAACGAGGCTGTATTTATCAGTGTCACGAGTTTTAAGATGCCCACCTTATGGCAACCAATTCCAGCATAAGTTTTAGAATAGCAACTGGTTACACATACAGTAGAGGGATATTGTAATTATCAGAGAAAATAATCATTCACAAGTAAACTGATAACCATCATCACATTGAAGACTGAAGAAAACCAAGGTAAGGTTTAAATCAACATCTGCTAACTGACTTGAACCATGTCACTCTTTTTCCTTCTTTGGAATCTACATAGCGGTCAGCAACAAATAACGTCGCACAGATTGTAGGGGGAACCCATCATTATTTCTTCATTTCTGTTCTGAAGCTTCCAGAGCATACTGTAGTTCATATGACAGAGAACTTCAGGAACTCATCACAATCTGTTTCTCTTGACATCACTGATAGTAACCACTTCTCATGCTGGGTGGGCAGGAGTGTTTACTGCAGTTCATCCTCCATGGACATCTCACAACATGTCTTCAGCCATCATTAAAATCACTTAGTCTTCATCAGACCAGTAGTAGTCCTTTTCTTCTTCCTCCATATCCTCTTCTTCCTCCACCTCTTCAAAAAGATTTGTAAGTGTGGTGTTATTTCTGAACAGTGACTTGGTAGGGCCCATCTTCTCAGCACCGCTTGCTCGAGGCGTTTGATTCTGTGGGTTTAACCAAACGTAATTGTTAAATAACAGAATACTTCTGTACAAACAGTGGTTCTCAGAATAAATTGGCAAATCGTTTACCATGTTTCAGTATCATTTGCTATCATGTACTGGAGACATCCAGACTGACACTGGAAACCAGTTATTCAAAACAATGACCTGCATCCACCAAAGAGGCAGTTCTAACGGTGGCATTAGTTAAAGAAGATTATACATGTCGGTGTTCCCGTTTTCCACCAGTGCTCTTTGCTCCAAGGCAATACTGTCTCCTATATTTTACCAAAGTCTTTTGACTGTCACTGTACTATAACTGCTTTGTGGAAGGGATTGGGTGAGGTAAGGTGAGGTGAGGTGAGGTTGGCTTTAACGTCGTACTTAAGAATATTTCATTCATATGACGATGTGCATGCATACTGAATACCCCACTCAGACACATACTGACTCTGACCCGACCAGTCCATGTTGAACCCATTAATGCAAATGCCAGGCAGTAACCAAATAAGTACCATATTTTAACGTCTCTTGGTATAATGTGGCCAGGACACTATAACCACTACACAATGGAGGTGGTGGAAAAGACCAGGTGTCATGCAGAGACTGATGAAGGATACCAATATAAACCTTGGCATGGGACTCACAAGTATCAGATACTGGCAAATAATCAATAAAGGTAAGCTGCAGGGCCTGAGACATGTTGCTCATATTCCAGTGAGCGAGTGAGGTTTGTTTTATGCCATACTCAGCAATATTCCAGCTATGTGGCATCAGTCTGCAAATAAACGAGTCTGGATCATACAATCCAGTGATTATGATATTCAAGAAATACAACAATGAGAGTGTTATGTAAAGCAGAGCAGTCACCTTGGAATCCTTTACTCTGTTCTGTCTCCCTCCTTTCCTTTGATTCTGTGCAATTACTTGATCTGCCATTTTCCTGAAATGATGAAACATCTGAAGACTGGATCACAGAGAGCTGGACTGATTGTTACTTATGCTACACAATGAATGTCAAGGCAACCAAACTATCGCCAGGTCGACATTTCTCATACAAACGGTCATGATTTCATGTGCTTCCCAGATGACTATCACATTTAATAAAATCAATTCTTGGTTCTCAGTACCTCTTAAGAATGATCTGAGAAACATTTAAATGTAGACAGAGTGACCTAAATCAATCCATCAAACAACACTGTAAACTGTCACATAGCATTTGGGTACTTTAGAGTTCAACCATCACTAAATACAACACCATGACTTGAACAGGTTTATATATGGGCAACTATTCTCGTCTACTGTACACAGAACCTGGATGCCGACATGGAGCTACCTCACCTGTTGAGAGGGTTCAGCCATGGGGTAGTGACAGCCTTTGCACTACTGGTGGGTGTCTTGTGGGAGAAGCGGGACCCTTGAGTAACGACAGGTGTCTTGTGTCGAATACCTGGTGTTGGCATGCATTCTGATTCAAAATCAAGCTCTTCTTCCTCTGTGAGCGTAAACTTCTGAGGTAGTGACTATGAACAGAGCGGATATGCACATAGATCAACATCTGGTAACAGTTAATCATGAATTTCTCACACTATGTTGAAGCTAAGAATTCTTATAAATGTTCATCAGGTATGCTAGATTGACTGGCCTCAGTAACATGGTGATGACTAATTCATTTCGGTTGAAAAACCATTTTGCTTTAGGAATTTTCTACATTTCCTTGCCACAATAACTTCAAGTGCTTGAATATACACCATATGGTCAAATCTTCAATGGTCTTTATAAAAAAAAAAAATTTCAATGAGCCTGATAAAGTTACAAATCAATGAGTAGGCTATATTCACCCTGTAACATATGTTATATTTGGGATTACACTTTCTTAGTAAAGTACAAACTCTAGTACTTTTCTTGAGTTGAGTCCCATCTGGGACTTGAACCCACAACCTCAGTGTCAGGCACCTAATCACCAGCACACAAAGTCAGTGGCCTAACCTGCTAAGCCACCGTGACTTCCACAAAAATGAAAGTCGAACAACTGGTAGTCTAGGCTGCAGGCTTTGTGTATTCCTCTGATAAGTGTAAATTGGTACGACTCTCACAACCGAAGGCTATGATTACACAATGCCGTTTAGAAAGTGGTCAGATGTAACATAGCACATACAGTTATCACTCGCAATAACATGCTTCCTGATACTGAGGATTCGGTTAAACCACAGGGTAATCCGTGGCTCCCATAAAAAAGTTGAACTGCGATCACACCCCTTCACGAAATCGAAAATAGCTCATCAACAAATCCGCTGTTGTGCTCTGATAAATTACATAAACCATAATTCAGAGTGGATGGCAACTGACAGTGTTTATTTTACATATCCATTGTTTCAGACACTTAAAACATGGAGGGTTTTCTCAATAATAATCATACCAACATTGTAGTAGTAACTTATGAAAGACATGACATACTATCAATCGAATTACGATGAGTACTAACAATGTTTGCTGTGATACAACACCCCACGCTGTAGCGTGGTAAAACACAGTCATGCGAGAATGTATAGCATCATAAACCACATTTTATTTCATTAAGTTCAATCCCAATTTCATTCATTAAAACTGTTGACAGAAACAACAGGGACACTCACTTACCACATTCGCGAGAGTCTGTTTTTCGCGCCTACCGCAATAGCATCAATTTCACATTATTCTTAGCAATCCCAAACAGATTACAGTCTTGTAGGACTCCGAGACCCATGTCATTGACTCACTGAAGTCATTTTTAACAATTAAATGGCCAACATTTTGCTTTTTCACAATCAAATTTGCAAGTACCGCGGGAAGTCAGCGGTGACTTGTCAAACTGTCTCCTACGTAAAGTGTTCATTGTTATGTTAAATATGTTTGCAGAAAACATGCATTTATACTAACCTTGCTTCTATATAGCAATGTATAATAACCTGTTACAATAACTGCTTTATATATAAAATATTCTGATAATCTGAAAAACTGCTCTTCACCTTCTTCTGAGTGCCAGTCTTTAGAGGTGTGGCATCAAAGATGTCATCTTCTGCTCCTTTGTTATGTTTGTTGTAGACCTCTCGCATCTGCTCCTTGCGTTTCATGGTGCCACGGCCTGCAGTCACCCCAGCAACTGGAAGCAATAACAGTGCTATAGTCACCTATACATATCATATGCATCATGTCCAATTAAAAATATCACTATAAGAGTTGGTGGATAACAAACAATAGCTACAGGAACTAGTGTGGGTTAATGGCCACTGTTGCTTAAGTACAGAGAGTAAGTGTGTGAGTATTGTTTAGCACAGATTTCAGCCATCTTCTAGCAATATCATGGTGGGGAAGACCAGAAATGAGCTTCATACATTGTTCCCATGAGGCAATTAAAACCTGACTCTTCAGCGTGACCAGCAGACACTTCCACCAGTAGGCTACCCCAATCCTAATTCCACAGATGTTACCAAATCTAATGTATGCCTAAGGCTACCCAATCAAGCTGCTTAGTCAGCAATCAAAGCAGGTATATGACCCTCCATTTCTGAATAAGAGAGCTGTTGGTTCTGAAACAATACCCTTTATATTCACTTGATCTGTTTGTTTGCATAGAACAAAACACAAGATATTCATACATCAAGTATTCAAGATCTGTTAACGAAGATTGTTGTGTACAAGTGAATCCAACATAGACGGAAACAGTGTCATATTTAGGTTTTACTAGTTTCACACAGAGGCAATATTAACACAAATCTCTGCATAATAATGAACCTCTTGTCCTGCTACAGTGGTTAAAGAACTGTACATACTATTGTGTGAGTTGGATCTAGTTTTGCCCTTGCTTGTCTTCACAGTGGCCACAGTCTCCTCCTCCTCCTCATCGTCTTCCTCTTGCCTGCCTAGCCGACTCCTGACAACGACATCCACAGGTCTTACACACGCAGCACTAGTATAGGTCTGTGTCAGAATCAGTGCTGCTCATGCCACAGATTGATTTGTTTCACCTTTCAATCGTATCAAGAAGCACAGAAAGTTGCCATAAAGAGATTCAAATTATGCTTTAGACTCTTGAAAAACAACTGCCTGCTGTTAACTGTTAAAACTGTAACTTCTGTAATGTAACTGCAGCTGTAATCAGACACATCAAGGATACTAAACAACCATGGCATGGTATACGAAATGGTATTTCACAGAAGCGAGTTTAGTATTCTGTATATTACTCTCAAACATAAATTGATAAGAACTGTTTTCAGTGTGATGCGTCATGTTTTCTGTGGGTCAAGCTAGGTCTAATACCATTGTGACAGAGGTAATAGTACTATGACGTCATAACTGTACACCATTACATCATCACACATCTAGCAGTATTATACTAGTGTAATACTACCTTAAATAAAATATATAGCACTGTAGTAACTAACTCATATGCATGTGCATACCTTTGTACTGACACAATATAAGTATTGTCAAAAACAGTTGCAATCCCCCCTAAATGAGCATAATATTCCCAGCTTCATACTTATTAAGTGCTTTTTCCATTCTGAGACTTTGAATGTCCTTCACGATGGGGGTTTTGTGTAGAGCTCCTGGGGTGGGAAGACATTCTTCGTCAAAGGTCAAGGTTTCTTCTGCTGTCAGGTTGAATGTCTTACTCTGAAATGATAGACAGCTGTAAGCGTGGCAATGTATTTTGTAGAAGTCTTATCACCATTATCCTAACAAATAAACTGTAATAGCATATGTACTGTCAACTACAAGTGTCAAAATTGCAGTGAGTGAGTGAGTGAGTGACTTGGGTTTTACGAAACTTTTAGCAATATTCCAGCAATATCACTGCAGGGGACACCAGAGATGGGCCTCATGATGTACCCATGTGGGGAACTGAACCTGGGTCTTTGGAATGACGAGTGAACACTTGACCCGTTAGGCTACTTCACAGCTCCCACAGAATTGATATGATCAGTATATGTGTTGAGTAACTGAAAGCTGCTGACACTGCAGTATACAATACTTATGGGATATCAGTGTGGCCAGTGAATGATTCATCATTAGTTCCTGCCAAACAAATGTTTGATAACATGAGCCTTGATTCACAGAGAATGATACAATGATCCATAGTCACTGCGATCATCCATCCATAGGTGGACACAACAGACCTTTTCTGCCTCTGAATCTCAAATGATGCAGTCGAAAGAGTAAACTACAATGACAGTAACACTGCTTTACCCTGACAACTCTGTAAAAGGTTTACTGAAGTCAGTTTCAACGAAATCAAAGATAAACTTCAATATAATACCCTTTATGAACTTCTGTCAAATCCATAGGATTCAATATATGATATCAATATGATCATATTCAAAATGATTTTAGTAAGAATTATTCCCTTATTATTTCTTACAAATAGGTGAGGTGAAGTGAGGTTTAATGTTGTACTTGAGAATATTTCATTCATGATGTGCATAAGCGTGGGTGTGCGGCTGCTTGTACTAGTCCAGACTTAAACTGATTTTAAACTGCTAGCTCACAGAGATACTATGCTGCAGTTAAGCATGAATCCCCCACTAATACACATTATACTATCTCCAAGCAAAGCACCATATTTCAGTGTCTTTTCGTCCAACTTGGCTGAGGATCGAACTGTGACTTTGCACTCTCTGAGCGAAAGCTGTAACCACTACACCACGGAGGTGGTTTTCTTACAAAGTATTATGTGGTCAGTGGTACACAGACTAAACCAGTGATAAATGGAGGTGACACATTTGGTCTTTTCAATCCTGTTAATCTGGTATGGCTGTCCACACAAAACAGGTACTTGTGTCTTGAAACCCTAAGGAAGGATTAAGAAATACAGTTCGTTCTGCCACCATGTATAGTGTAATAAAGCACACTTTCGCCTGAACCATTACATCGTTAAAGCACTTGGATGCTCCGAGTGTGCTTTATTACACTATACATGGTGGCAGAACGAACTGTATTTCTTTTCTAACATGCTGTATTTAACCATTTCTAAGCCTAATTTCGATTAATCTACGGCAGAAAACAAACGACGGTGTCAATGACCTAAATTAAGAATCCTCGCACAGGGTTAACTGACGTGCTGTTCTCTTGACGTGTAAACCCTGTATGTTAAGACAAACGTTAATAGAAAAACAGATGATGAACAGTTTGGTGACAGTTTTTGTTTAATATCTTCTCTACATCATTTTAATTACATCTGAGATTCTCTTAAAGCATACAAGGCAATATGACAGTCTCATTTCTACTACCAACGAAAGTTTAGATCAGTACATTCAGCTGAAACTGAGTAGTCTTGTGACATTCCATGATTGCATTGCAAACATTACCGTGTCTCTGTAAAATTTTGAGTCGAACTATGAGACATTTTATCCTTCGGAAAACATAAACATAATGATTTCACCAGTGTTGTTAGCTGTGTGACGCAACTGCAAACCAAGTAACGGGATGCGACGAAGCAGTTTACTGTGGGAGTCTATATGAGGCATTGGCAACTAACATCCATCATGACGTTGGTTACATTGTGACGTAATGCCAAAAAGTTTCATTACGAGGGGCTGGCTGGAATGGCACAATGACGTCAACACACTGTGACGTAATGCAAAGTGCTCATTATCGTCTGATAAAGTATTGTCGGCACCTTTGATCTTTCACCAAAGCACCTTAGAATACTGAATACAAACTGTCAAACACAAACATATCAGCTTTTTAAGAAATGTAACTAGTATTTTAACAACAGTGCCCATTCAAGTGATCCATGAAAGAGGCACACAGTTCAACATGGCATAAACCCAACTATAAAAGATGGCTAATTCTACCTTTTTGTTGTTGCTTGGTCTAAATGGAGTTGCTCTGAAAAAGTCATCATCTTCTGTTTCTGTATATTTGGCCTTTCCTGTAGAAGAAAGAAGACAAGTCAGGGGGGTTTCAGCAGCACAAGTTTGAGCACTATGATAGTTATGATCAGTTTCATGTGGAAGCAGCATTATCTGTTTTCTGTTCTTTCGATTCTGTGACAGCACCAGAACTAACTTCTTGCCTTCCAGAAACTACTTCCTGGCACATCTACTGTAGTCATGCAGTTTATGGTAACTCACAGATGATGTAGATCATATTGATATTGAAAGCACTGACTGTTGTGAGTGGGTGGGGTTTTATACTACTTTTAGTAATATTCCAGTAATATCATGGCTGGGGACACCAGAAATGGATTTCACACATTGACTGATTGAGTACCTGGGATCTGGGGTTTTTTTTGTTTGTTGTTCAGTGCTGCACCGAGGAATAATTCAGCTATATGACAGCGGTTTATACATAATAAAGTGTTGGGCAAGCCATCGAGCCTGACCACCTGATCACTCTTGACACAAATATGTTGCTGAAGACAAGTCCTCACCCGGATCTTCACTGGTTACAACTGGTTGTGAGCAAACTATGCCGGTAGAACATGGTAGAAAGAAACGACTAACAGGGTTGGGTGTCAGGGTCCACATTTTGTTGATGTATATTATTGGATCTGTACAGATTGAAGCCCAAGATGTCATACACCAGATATTCTGGTCCAAACTTTAAATATTTAGTGTGTTGCATATAGCTGAAGTGTTGTTAGGCGCAACGTAAAATAACAAACAAACAATTATTACTGTGTTGTAATTGGGATTAAACAATTTAGCAAACTATCTGCTTACCTTTCTTGGACCTAGTCCTCCCTTTTGGTTTAGACTTTGTTTTGGGTTCTGGCTTAGAGGCAGTGTTTGGCGAGTTTTCATAATATATCCGACATTCATCCATCGTCCTTGTCTCAACAGATTCTGCAATAACTTCCCAGAAGTAGGGATGTTCTTCTCTTGTCCGCTCTATAGCTCTGTCAACATAAACTAAGGTGTTGAGGGCATGACATGGCTATAGCATGGAGCAGGTGATTTCTTACTGCAACAGAACGACACTGGTTCAAGGCAGAATTTTCATTAAGCTCCCTCAAACTAAGAAACACATTTCAATACTAAAATGGAGGTTTTTAATACTAAAATGGAGGTTTTTAATACTAAAATGGAGGTAAAGTAAAATGGGGTTTAAGGCCTGCAGAGATTCCTGTACTTACGTACGTATGTGTTTCTGTTATTGTTCATAGCCCTTGTCAAGCTACAGTTACAATACCCCACAAACACACAGAACTATTACTGAAGCTTGTATTTCAGTAAGATATAGGTATTTTACAATGCTGTCTAAGGTGTCTGCAGATACTATTTATCTTTAGAATATTTAGTGATAATGGCTGAATCATACACATGTAAATAACTCACCTGTAAAGTCTCATTATTTCAGATTTCCCCCATGCAGTTGATGATTTTGATGCTGCTTTTTTAGAACTGTTTTTTTTCTTGTTGGGGACACTTTTCTTAGCTTTAGTCTGACTTGTGCTTGACTCTGCTTCAGATTCATCTATTCTTTTAGGCATCCTCCTCGCTTTCTTTACTGCATTATCATCACTATCTGAAGACGGCTCAGTGCTTTTTCGCTTCCTTGAAACTTTTGCCTTCGAGCTTTTTGACTTTATTGTTTGAGAATCTGATTCAACATTTGAGTTCTTATCAGAAATTATTGCCTCTTCGTCGCTTGATGTTTCTTGTACATCTAAAATTCGTCTTCGACTTCGAGCTGGATTTTTGCTGTGCTTGTCCTTTTTCTCATGCACAACAGTCCGAGATTGTTTATTTATTATATTCTCTTTCATTAAAGTCACAGGAACAACAGGGATCATATCAAGCTTGCTCTGTCTGCGAGTGTCCTTCTTCCTCTGGTCATAACAAGTTTCACGACGGTCTTTAGGCAGGGCTCGGTCTGATCTGGCCTTCTCAATAATACCAAGAACCTGTGACTGGACATCTACACTCTGATGTTTAGGAGTAGACATAGTGCTTGTATTTACAGTTACATACTTTCTACAATGATGTGAGCGGGTCTGAAATAAAAAGAGCACTTGGAAATATTCTGTACTGTACATCATAAGTACTATATGCCTCTTAACAGCCCTATGACCTTCTCTTAAAGATAAATTTTGATTGAAATTATAATTTACCATTACACTGTTGTAAAAATGTGATTTTCTGAATAAAATTGACATTTTATACGTATTCTGACTCATGCTTATCATCCTTGTCTCCTCCCTCTGTGTGAAGATAGGGCTTCAATTAGAAGGGAACCTAAAGAGATTTCAAGTGTTCCGCTATCTTCGCACAGGAGGAGATGAGCATAATAAGCATGAGTCAAGATGGTGAAAGGAAAAAATGGTGTTTTTGCATTGTTTCATTCCTAATTGATGACCCAGCAGCCTGTGTCATGAAAATAGCTTTGTCAGTGATGACATTTCATTAAATTGTCAAATGTCTCAAGGTGTACAAAAGTACAAAAATAAACAAGAAGACACAGTCATCAATATCCCCCACAAAGGTAAATTACTCCTCATGAATATGTCTCCTAGTTATGATTATGCCAAGTGTTTTGGCAAAGTGGAAAGAGAGCATTGAAAATATTTTTAGACCAATCTATGCGCAAGTTTGGTGAAGAAACAATGAAAGGTTTTACAGTTCTGCTTCAGATAAGACCACTTCCACCTAATTCACTCAAAGTTGAACTTGTTGCCATGGAAATGCAGATATATATTTCATCCAGAATTCCAAAACTACCAAAAGGCATCAGTGTACCTTCAGATCTATCTATGTGCCACAATTGGTGGAGAAATAGTGAACAGTTTTAAAGTGGACCTCAGGAAGAGGGCACACTCACCAATTTCAGTCAAAGTCAAACTTGTTACCATGGAAATGCATAAAATGTTTTATTCAGAATTCCAAAAATACCAAAGGCACCAGTACACCACCAGATCTATCAATGTGCCAAGTTTGGTGAAGAAGTAGTGAACGGTTTTAGAGTTCTGCTCCAAAAAAGAGCACTAACAGCAGTTTCAGTCCAAATCAAACTTGTTGTCATGGAAACGCAGAAATTATTTTATTCAGAATTCTAAAACTACAAAAATGCACCAGTACACCACTAGATCAATCTATGTGTCAAGTTTGGTGAATAAATAGTGAACGGTTCTAGAGTTCTGCTCTGGAAAAGAGCACTACCACCAGTTTCAGTCTCAGTCACACTTGTTGCCATGGAAACGCCAAAAATATTTTTCTAAGAATACCCAAACTACCAAAAAGCTACGAAAAAAATATTTCATACCTTATATTCTGAATAATTCTTCTTCATATGGGATTCAGCATGTGGAGTGCCCCGGGATATTTCAATGATATTACCCTGCACATCATATGATCGTCGCTGACCCATCCACCAGGCAAGCCGGGGCAGAACTTGTCTTCCACTACGAGTCTGAGGCAGTTTCTCTAAATCAACCCTCTGCCCAGAAGGTGTGCACAATGTTTCTGAAACAAGAACATGTACCGAATTTGAATGTAGATAAGCTGAATTTTGAGGACCAAATATAATTATCTATAGAAAGTGGTCAGCTTATCTTACACACTTTCATCTAACTTATTCTCATGGTTAGAAAACATGATTGTATCACTTCATGTGAATGAACAAAAGAATTTTGTCGGTGAAAACATCAAATTTTCATGCAAAGACTATTTACTTTTCCAGTTCCAAATTGTATTTGTTAGCCATTGAATTATACGCAGAGAACTGGAAATTTTAACTATAAACTGCATATTTATATACTGAACCCATCTCATGATTGGAACTTCTCTCTCTTTCCTCGACACAGCGTGGAACAAATGTAAAATGTAGATTTTGTGTCTCCTGTCATGTGGGAGAAACAGGAGGTTGACTTGGTGAATACGCTTCACTGTCAAAACGTTGAAATTTCTTATCCGGACGTACTGAGGCAGTGGCAGGTAGACATGCCAGATGGCTTGTTTTTCGCGCCATTCTTTAGCTTTCTCTTCTGAAACTCCAGTACCCTCGTGGGCTGAAATAAATTTTCTCCATGTATGCATGCATGTGTGAGTGAGCGTTCTATTAATTTTACACATGTGTCCGTACGCGAAAGTGGTCTAGTTGATCGTCAGTCCGTATACCCTGTGTCTGCTACTTCTCAGCATGTTCATTCGGTGTTTGAATCTTTTATTCTTGAACAGGGCTTCCTTGAATTTGGCGTGCTTGATGTGCTTTTTCACTCCTTCTGCCTTCCTGTTTTCTGTGGCGGTGGCTTTCTAGATGAGTACATCTGCAAGTCTCAAGTCAAAGTATTTGGCGATTGGCATGCCAGTGCATTCATCCTTCATCTTGCCAAGCACTATTTTTGGTGGCGGTGTCATGCAAAGGGTGGTCTGGTGGCCAGCTTTCGCAACTCCATGTTTATTTGGATATAAGGCTCCATCCAAGGAATTTGATCAATCTTGAATCTTTAAAAATCTTTGATCAATATTTTCGTGAGTTTCATGCCATTGACAGGTACAGCTGCAGGTTACGATATTGAACGATGTATTTCGTTTTGTTCATCAGGTTTGGCACGATTTTTACGACGTTGGCCATCATCATTGTTTCCCCAGCAAGTTTCCTTGGTTGTCGGACATTGCAGTCTGGGTTCACAATCAGTCGTTCTGGAGCCAGGGGATAGCGGTTGTGTGAGTCTTGTAGTTCCTGGGGGTACTCCAAGTCCACTTTGAGTAAGTAACCTTTGTCTCGAGTGCATTCAAATCCTCTGGTGGGGAGACACTGGCTCATGGCCCAGCTGTACAGGTTGTTGGCATTTAGGCAGAGGAGGTGTTTGGTCAGTTTGCCTGGGTCGTTGTTTATTCTTGGTTTTGGCGTACCATTTTGAGGCCAGGGAAATTCGGCCTCGTAAACCTTTTCCCAAGAACAGGTGCATGTCGTAATCCATCAGCAGTGTCAGTTCCATGCTGGCCTTTTTCAACAAGGTGTCGCAAGAGAGACTAGGGGAAGTGAAATACCACGCGGGATCCAGACTACTGTTTCGAGCACATCTCCCTGAACGTCTTGAACATGTCAGTCAGCAAGAGCATCGCTATTTTCAAGTACAGGTCATCATAATCGCCCAGAATCTTGCAGCCCAGTCTGTTCCACAAGTTACAAGTCTTGGCCTTCTTGTGATCAAGTTTATCCTCTAGCGTCATGCGCATGGGAGCAGGATCTGACAACTCCTCCTTGATTTTTCTCTCTTTGCATAGTAAGTACATTAGAAACCTTTGCTTTGAGCAAACCAAGACAGTAGCAAGGCAGCGACAGCCTAGACCTGCGATTTTTGTGAAATTCTGCATGTGCACTTGTATTTTTATTGAAATTGTCCGGATATCTGTTATCTGAACCACGGGCCATATGTTCAAAGAAACGTGCAGAAAAACGTACAAAGAAACAAACATAGTAGGCATCAATCTTTATTGATTACACATAAACAAATATCAGTGCATACATGAAATGTCTCAGACCTGTTCATGCAGTTATGTTCGCTTGAAGAAATCAGTCATAGCTTTTTGCACTGGCTGTGTAGAAAAGTGAGAGGACTTTCGCAGGTCAGTTTGTCACTGTCGATATTCACAAGATCATCGGCAGTAACAGTCACAGTTGCAACTTGTGCATAGGATTGCAGTGCATCGTGAAGTTTCGACAAGGCCATGTCTTCTTGTGGGTCCTCATTTGATTGGATAATATCCACATGACGAAAGCAGTTAGCAATTGTCTTTTTGCTAACAGCTGTCCAGGCTTGCTTGATCATCCGGATTAATTGACAAGCCTCAAAATTAACTCAGTGTCACCTTGCTACTTAGAGGTAGTTAATCTTCTCACGCTTCAAAGACTGCCAACTTCTTTCATGTTACGGCATGCAAGGCCCTCGATAATTGTGTGTGAAAACATGCAGCCATTCGGATATACGAGACAAAAAATGCACATAATTTAGTGTTTTGTATATGAAAATGACTGTATGGTTACGGAAACCTGATTTCCGGATAGGTGAGTAATTTTACAATGTTGTGATTTCGTTTTAAGGAATTCTGGATATCTGAGGATCGGATAAACGGTGCATGACTGTATCTCGGCAGATGGATACGCTATAAGGAAATGGTATTGGGAACACTGTCGATGACTTCATTTGATTAATTAAGACTTAAGAATGACAAAAAGTCGACTTTTGCCTTTTCTCTACCAAACCCATGCTCACTTAAAAGGAATTATTTCAGAAACTATCCGACCGATTTTACTCACATTTTGTATGCACACCAATAAGTAGTATACACAATGGAAGCATGGGATAAGTGACAACCAAGGCCTTATTTTTTCAAATGAAGGCACTGGGAGTGGGAGGACCTGGGCCTGTGCCCCAACTGTGTATACTACTCATACAGAGCATGATACACTTGCATTTGCTTGTCACTAGCAGGTTTTGATAAGTCTGAATAAGTAAAATAACTGATAAGCAAACAATTTTGGAGAAAGTTTACTTATCAGGTTTCCACTGTATTATTCCCACAAAGAACATTCCCAATACGTCCACTAAGTGGTGCGACAAAAAAGAGGATGATCACTCTGAGGTAGTCATGTGGGAGAGTGCTGCACAGTTTGTGAAAGACAAGGAAGCTGTCCAAATTGGAAAGCAGCTTAAAGAACACGGGCACATGACAACAGAGGCCTACAGGAAAAATCTACATTTGTTCCACTCAGTGTCTAACACGAGAGAAGGTTTGTCCAAATCATGAGATATGGCAAGTTTCAAAATTTCATGTCTGTTGTCAAAATCTTCATTTACATCCAAAGACTATAACATATTTAAACTTACTATCATTTGGATCTTCCTCTTCATCTTCAGACACAGGCTTCTTTTTCTTGGTGTGCTTACGAGAGTTCCTTTTTTTCGTGTTTTTAACCGAACCTGTGGTTGTCTCTGTTGTCTCAGTTGTTTCAGATGCACTGTAAAACCAAATTGTTAATCCTAAAATGCTTCAAATACACATGGTACTTGCACATGAACAATGGATGGCAATTTTCAACTGTTTGTGTTAATATGGTCATATGACATCACACTGCTTTGGGCCTCTTGAAGAAGTTCCATCCTGCATTATCTTGTAAGGGGAATATAGTTAAGATCACATAGATACTACTTCAGGTGAACATAAAAGCATGGACAAGAGGCTGTGCAGTATATGTACTTAAGAAACAGCCTTGATATACTGAACCAAAGTTAGTGAATGAGTGGTTTTACACCACACTCAGCAAAACTCCAGCTATTTGGCAGCAGTCTGTAAATAAGTGAGTCCACAATAAGTGACCACACAATCCAGTGATCAACAGCATGAGCATCGATCTGCAGAAATGTGAACTGATGATGTGTCAACCAAGTCAGCAAGCCTGACCATACAATCCAAGCAAGGGTTGCTGAAGACCTATTCTACCCTTGATCTTCATAGGGTCCCAAAGTTAGTACAGATTTTTCTTTTGTTTGTTTACCACTCAGCAGCATTCCAGTCCTATGCCTATGGTCTGAAAATAATTGAGTCTGGATCAGACGATTCAGTGATCAACAGCATGTGCCTCAATCTATGCAACTGGGACAAAACTAAGAGGCAGCCATGTCAGAGCCCAATTCTATCACGGGTGTAAAGACAGTACCTACCTCTCTATATCAACATAGTATTTCTTCAAAATATTCTCCCAGTTCTTTGGGAAGCCATTCTGAAAAGCCTTTACAATCCTTTCTGGAATACCTGAAATTACACAAAATGCCTTCATGTAATATCTGACACAGAGTGTATTTGCTCGTACTGCCTTATATATTACGGGTAGTACTACGCCACTGTTAAATATTACCTTACCAGCTTCAAGAGCATCCAGTTTCTGAATGGGTCCCACAAGTTGATAGATGGATCCAGAAGACGTCATTACTCGTTTCTGATCAAGTCTCTTACAGATCACCGAGCTGTGCCAATATTCATCTTCTCGGCTGAAATGCAAGCATGATATATTGCTTTATACTAAAATATCTACAACAAGTGTTCAACTGAAGTTCACAATAACATGTAAAACATAAATCAGGTTCTGTCTCTCTAGGTTCCACTACAACATATTAAAGTTCCTTGGCTTGAGAGTTGTTATTCCAATAACAGACTGCAACTGCAAGGACCATAATTTTGCTGAAATTTGACATTAAGAATACAGAGGTTATAGGACACTCAGTTAATCCCTTTAAAATCTTTTCATCTTTGACTGGCATTTTAGAAGTTGGGAAATACAATATTGACCAACCTTTATAGATAACAACCTTATTTCACGAGAGCGACATTTTGATACAGCTTCTTGTATCTTTGTGAAGAGTCTGTATCAAAACATTGCATTCATGAAATGAAGCAGTTGTGATCCATAAAGTGTATCTATGCATAGTCCATCTTTTCCTTTTTCAGTCCTTGTCTTACCATTTTGAGGGACCTGAACTAAAACAATACAGATACTTGTGATTATTATACTGAGCTCCTGGGGACATGTGAGTTCAGTTTGTTTTAACAGTAGTTAATTATACACATACCAAACAAAAAGTGCATGTTTCTGCCAGTTGTAAGTGTGTTTGCTCATTATGAAGGAAGCAAGTAGTTCCATTAGCACACTTTTCTTTCCTGTTACTGAATGAAAGGAAACAGCACTGATTTATAGAACTATAATATTTAAAGGCCTACCCATCCTCTCTGACAGACAACACCATGTGATATTTGTGGTGTCTGTGATACTTCATAACAGTAATTATGCCATGACACAATCCAAACTATTGGAGGCTAAACAATAATGTTATGTACAACAGGTTTTGCCTTGGAACTTTTTTGAGTGATCAAACGATTTAGAGAGTGAATGAGTGAGAAAGTTTAGGTTTATACCACTTTCAGCAATATTCCAGCAATATCAAATTGGGGGACACCAAATATGAGCTTCACACATAGTACCTGTGTGAGGAATTGAACCCAGGTTTTCAGTAAGGTGAGCAAACACTTTAACCACTAAACTACCTCTCTGCCCCTTAATTCAGAAATTACCCATCATTTAATGCACAACAAATGATGTCTATAAACATTTGCACCAACCCACGGAGCCTATCCACTATGAACCTTAGATATACCCATTGACCAAATATCAGAGTTATGCTCTTTCCAAAGTACTTCTACATACCCAATTTCAAGCTCTGCTTTATACACACAACACAAATCACCTACAATTGTAAGGCTATAACTATGGTCACATGAAACATAATTAAGATAAATTTGTTGAACTCTCATTAGGCAACAGTCAAAGCATACAAAACCATGCAGGCAGATTTGACAGTGTGTATGAACAATACTGCCTTCAAATCTGTCAAGTGACACTCTACATTGGTTGTACAAATGACCAAATGAATTGGAGAATGCAATTATGAGCATCGACAATATACTAAACTTATTGCCATAATTTCTTATTTGTTTATGTCAACAGAAATATTAAAAAATAAACTGTGTCTGCATTCTAATTGTTGCTTTAACAAAATATAAATCCAATCAAGTTTATCATAAACTGAGCCATCCTCAGATATGTCCTTTTATGACTATTCATAGTGAAATGTGTCCAGTCTCATTCTGTCATAGATTGAATGCTGTTATTTAAAGGCATGCTAAAGAAAGATATCTCAGTAACAAAGAAAGAGATCTCAGTAATAAATTCATCACTTGTGGTTTTGAAAGGGTGTACGTGACTGTAAGACCCTTGTGAAAGCCTGTGCCTTAGGAAATACAAAATTTACAAGGGTCTTACAGTCCAATACATCCTTTCAAAACAATGTGTAATTAACAATATAGTGTGTTCTGAAAGTTCATTTGAGTAATATACATTAATCTGGAGCCACTTCATCATCAACTTACTCTCTCTGCCCCTCAAGACACACTCCAAGCTTGCTCTGCATGGGTTTGATGATCCACAGATGTAGCTTGGTTACCTTCTTATTTTTAGCTGAATCTTCATTTCTTTGATCTGCCACCTTTGTTTCATCTCCCGAAGATGCTTCTTCTTGTGAAGACAACACCTTCTTACTGCTGTCCTTTGATTGTGTAACCTTATTGTTAACTCTCTTCTTCTGAATATTTGTATGTTCTTTTGGTTGGAAAATATCTTCACTCGATGACTTCCTTCTGGTGTCTTTTTCAGAGTCTGTTGTTGATTTACTAGCATATCTATTGTTTGTATTACAAGTTCGGGAAAACCTCGCTCGTAGGTTTTCCCTTTGTTTCTCCTGTTTTCCCTTTTCTTCCTGTTGTTCTTGTTCCTGTTTCTCTTCTTCCTCACTCTCTTGAGAGTCAATGTAATACTTGTCATGTTCTCGCTTTCCTGATCTAAGTTTTGTCAGGGCGACAGGTACACTACACTGGACATCATTAATGTCATCGTCTTCAACAACACTGTCTTCAACAACACTTTCTTCACCCTCTCTATTAACAAATTTGCAAAATCAATTCCAAACTTATTTGGCAGGAAAATTGTTTGCTACTAAAAGAAACAATATTATCCCTAAAGAGGAGTGAAGTTACATAATGTAATACCCGAAAAGAGGAGTTATGTTATATAATGTATCACCCCAGAGGAGGAGCCAAGTCACATGATGTATTACCTCAGGTATGGGGATTGCAAACATGGACATTACTTTTCAAAATCAATACAGAATTATAAACATGAAAACCTTAATTGATACATGATCACAGGTAGATCCATAATGTACCAAATGATCAGCTGTAAATTCACAATTATGAATGAATCTGGTGTTAATGCTGCTATGAACAGCACTCCATATATATGGCATATCAGGACCACAAATCTCAGGCATTTACCAGTTTGGGGAACCCCACAAACACAGGTATGTAACTGAAAGACCTAGAAACACATCTGGGCAAATCATAGGTTTCTGATATGCCCATGGGATGGAACTCAATTTGTGACTGGGCCACCCATGATGCCGAGATAAATGTTGACATTCAAACAACACAAGTGTTCCTCATACTCATAGTGAAATAGTTGAACTCACTGATCAAGAGAGGAGAAAAACTCCTCCACCAAATGGACCCAGTTGCCTGGAAACCCTTTCTTGAACTTCTTGGCAGTTTCTGGAGGGATTCCTACATAACACACAACACAAACATGAAAATCCAACTATGAACGAATCACACATGTAGCATGGTTGTAACTATGTTGACCATGACAACAAAGTGTTCCATCACAATGATCACAATCAAATTAAACAAATCATTGCCATTATTTGCTGTTCCACTCATTTGGAAAGCATAAAGTATTTGGAAGTTCCAAAGTTTCCAGACATATTCATACACGAGTGGGTGAGTTTAGTTTTACACCTCAATCAGCAATATTCAAGCTATATGGGGGCAGTATGTAAATAACCTAGTATGGACCAGAAAATCCAGTGATCATCATCATGAGCATCAATCTGCACAAATGGCAACAGATGACATGTGTCAACAAAGTCAGTGAGCCTGAATACCCCATCCTGTTAGACGCCTGTTACGACAAGCATAGTCACCTTTTTGTGACAAGCATGGGTTGCGGAAGACCTATTCCACCCCAGTTATCAGATGAGATATAATGTGCAGACTTACCAATCCTTATGATGAGGTAAATAAATTGAACTATGGTGATAATAAACATATGTATGTATCATTTATACTTCAAATAAAATATGGTGATTTATCACACAGACAAATTTCTTTACTATCTTCCTCACAAGACATGCCCATGATATATAAGAAAACAATGATTTTTCTGTAGTAAGAGGTAGTACCAGCTTCAGTTGCCTCGTAAAGATCCATTTGTCCCACAAGCTGATAACGGGATCCGCTGGACGTGGCAACCATGGCCGCTGTGAGCCTTTCTGTTACAACACCTGTCTGCCAGTACTCTGTTATCTTCTTACTGAAATAGAGCCAAGAGATATGTTGCCATTTCTGTCTTGCAGGAAGCTAATTTGAATAAAAACCTAATGTGACACTTGTAATAAACAGTATAATAGTAATGACATGAATGAAATAAGTCCACAAGTTGGGCAGTTGTTCTACAGCATTTAACATTGAAAACAGTGAAGAGAGGTTTATATTGACAATTACAGAATGCCATTTAGAAAGTGGTCAAAAGAAACATACGTTATAATCTGGATTACACTTTTTTTAAAAAGTAATGTACAAATTCTAGTACTTGTTTGAGTCCCATCCAGGATTCGAACCTGCACCCTCAGAGTCAGGCACCTGATCACCAGCACACAAAGTCCGCTTCCTAACCCTCTCAGCCACCGTGAATGAAAGTCAGGCAGCTGATTTTGTGTACTGTCGATTAGGTGCCTGACTCTGAAAGTGTGGGTTTGAACTCCTGATAGGACTCAACTTAAACAGTACTAGAATTTGTACTTTACTAAGAAAGCATAACCCCAAATATGACATTCTAAATTAAAAAATTATCTAAAAGGTGACTTTGCACTAAAATGGATACATCTTCCCAAAGTCAACAAAAACATCATTACAATGAACATATTAAATGCTTGTTTTATCAGTATGTCTGTTATTGATAATAAACACCTTAAACTGATAAACTTGATCTTGTTATTTATCAAAACATGTTTGTCAGTTTGTGTTTTACACTGCTCTCTGCAAAATTCGAAGCCTGTGAATTACTATGATATTGGAATCAATTCACTGATTAATATTATTAGCATCTAGGTACAACAACACCCAATCAATGACTTCACATACCTTGACCACCAGATAATTACACAGTTTTTTATGATGTTACATACTCAACAGTAAACGATGAAGTGGACTTCATGAGAGACATGGTTTATGTAAATTTCAAAACAGACATATTCCAGCCCTATGTGGGAAAACAACTAGTCTTCTTGGGTTTGAGAGTGGTACAATAGCCTAGTGATGAACGTGCTTGCTTATCACACTGAATATCCGGGCTCGATTCTCCACAGAGGCACAATAAGTGAAGCCCATTTCTGGTGTTTCCAGCTGCAATATTGCTGGAATATTGATTAACGTGGCACAAAGTTAAACTCACTCACTGATGGGCATGAAGGTGTAGGGCACTGACAGGGTGTGGCAGGGTGTGGCAGGGTGTGCTGGGGTTTTGCGGTCTGCAACCTCATTTTTTTCCACACATAAAACATTTGGAAGCTTCTCATCAATTGATTACTCAGCTCCAATTATTGATGCGCATATTGTGTCCAAGAACCAGCACTAGTTGATTATTCTGTCATCAAACTGGTAGTGATCTAAAGTCTAACATACAGTAATACTAGCAATCCAGCACCACCCAACCTAAGCATGTCAAGGGAAAAACACTTACTCTCGCTTGCCATCCAGACAAATTCCCCTGGATTGAGGTACTGGTTTGATAATCCATTCATACAGTTTGGTAGGTTGATGCTGAGAAATCTCATGGTCTTGTCTCAGTCTGGCTCTTGTCAAGTCCTCTTCCTCCGACGAAGTAATTTCTGAAGCATCCTCAACATCAGCGTCTTGGCAAGTTTCTTCTTCTTGTTCTTCTGTCTGAGAGTCAGTGTCTCTAGGTGTCTTCTTGGAAAAAAAGTTGTCAATAATGGGGTCCTCTTCTTCATCTTCCTCACCTGAAAAGATTTTCACCAGAACTGTGGTTTTGCTTCATCACATTAACTGTATATAATAGACAAATATTGTCAAGAACAAAAGGCCCATTAAAAGCATTTCACTTCTTGAAGCTCATAATGAGTTTCTTTCTTAACACTTCTTGGGCATGTTAAATATGTTTACTTTATTAACAATCAACACTGATTCTAAATAAATAAGAGCAAGTATCTGCCAGTAAGCTGACTAAGTAAGAGATATCTAACAGATGGAGCCTGATCCTAAATTATTCCACATTAAAACACGAGGTTAGTGATTATGAACAATAGAAAACATCTTGACTATGGTCAGTGTGGCCATTTTGTCATGTGGCCATTTTGACCTGTTCCCACTGGACTTAACCATGCTGACAGTTGAATACAGTCTTCATCAAAATCTATCATACATATTTTCAAATGAGTGTACATGTGTAATCATGCATAAGAAACTTTCATGGTAACTGTTTCCCCTTCTTACCAATGTCCCTTTTTGTAGCATCCTTTGTGACATCAGTTGTGGAAGTGTCTGGTTGGGTGGGCGTGGTTGCAGCATTGCCAGTCACATGTTTCCCATGTGATGACACTGCACAGCGCCCCTCCCCTCCCTCTGTCATTGTGTGCTTTCCGTCGTTTGTGTTGCAACCCACTGGTATGACATTATCAACTGTCCTTGCATCACTGGGTCTCTTGAGGGACTCAAATACCTGAGCTTTCAGTTCTACCCTCGGCCCTGACGTAGAGGTGACAATAGGCCGTGGACTAATGAGCTGGTGACACAGGGGCTTGGGACTTATGAACACTGACTTGTTGCCATTGTTGAAACTTGTGGACCTCACAACCTATGATGCAAGCATACATTAATCTGCTGTCTATGATGAGCGAGTCAAAATTTAACATCACATTGGCAATATTCCTGCCATATCTTGATGACAAATAAATTAAAACTACAAACATTTTAGGATTAAAATTCTGGCTATGCTCAACATACATTGAATGATGTGTATCAACCAATAATATCTGAATGGACATCTGTGTATTTATACACATTATTGGTAGTTAATAATACCTTGACAATACACTGTTAACATTTCTTTCACTCAGTGTGCATACTGCACAACAAATTCATACACACACAAGCACAGTTACTTTGAACATGTTGAATGACCACAATGGTGTAAACAATTATAAATTTAAGATACCATATTATAAAAGCCTAACAAACATTTTAGAATTATGTGAGGAGAAAGCGAAAGACATCACTGATTTAATGGTATTGCAACATTAAAAAGGAATACAGCTGTATTTCTTGATTAGGTTAGAAAATGATTGCCTCCATCAGGGACTTAAGAAAGAATCATGCATTGGTGTTACTGTGTCAATTTTTATAGTAACTATCTTCACATTACTTTTTAAAAGTAAGGAATACTGGGCCTTGGTTTCAATAAAACCTGAGGTGCTTAAAACCAAATTTACAAGCACCATAAGTCTCCCAGATACACAAATCCTGATCAAAACTTTTCTTGGAAGTGGAGGTAAAACTTAATGTGACTGCTATCTATTCATGTCCACAAAACCAAAGATTACGATGATACTTAATGCTACTTGGGCATGATCAACTGCAAATTTGATTGCATTTAATAGAGCTCATTGTGCAAGTGCTGGCAATTAAGATCAATGTTCAGATATATTAAAAATGTACTATAATTTTAGCACTAAAGTGCTGTCGGAAATAGAAACAGCAAACACTGTTTTTAGGCTTGTTACTCTGTATCCCTAAAATTTGAACAACTGCAAATTGCAAATACCGAAATAACCTACTGAACCCCACAGTGGGATATGTAATAGGATATCCAGAAAAGCATGTCTACTCATAAAATTGCACAAAACTTGAAAAAATAATGAACAGCTGCTAAAAAGAATAGATCAGAGTATAGATGGCAATTAGGTTGCTCAGCCAGGTATGTTGACAGATTGTCGACTCACGTGGCATGGAATGCATGTGTTGCCTGTCGGCACAAAGCCTCACCTCAAAGGTATTTTATGCTTTGTCTTGTGCACATCACCTGATGAAGGAGTAAGCATACGCTCGGAAATGTTGTGTTATTCACAATAAAGAAGTTAACTTCCATAAATCTTGCTTTTATTATACATAAATTGTAGACCTAAATGTGACAAAATGGTTGTTTTTTTTTAATTTCTGAAAGGACTTAGTAATGTTTTGAGCAAATGGGCTGAAATTATGACGACATGTTAAACATAACCATGTTGACAGTTTCTATGTTGACCTTAAAGACTGCTGAATCATTGTGGAAACTTACTATAGGAGCTGGGGAACTCTTGTACAGTTCTTCAAAAGCAGATTGACACTCTGTAGGATTAAGTCTGGAACTCATCTGTAAGAAATCATAATCACGTTGAAATTCAAAACCTATATTTGTAAATACCTGATATAATCATGATTGTGGTCTATGATTGACTAATATTCTGCAAGTAACTGTTGATCTTGCTTTCATGACTGACAT
The DNA here is from genome assembly GCF_037392515.1 of Haliotis asinina. NCBI lineage: Eukaryota > Metazoa > Mollusca > Gastropoda > Lepetellida > Haliotidae > Haliotis > Haliotis asinina. The sequence goes on from NC_090287.1 coordinate 25,173,144, forward strand.
AAAATATTAATTTTTCAAAACATACTGTTCTTGCAGATGATAACTTACCATCTTGAATGTGGGATTTGATTGCTGAACATGGACCCATCTGCCATCATGAGTGCACGTTTACAATACACACATTTCACATTTATATGCCGATATTTCATATCTAGAATATGATACCATGCAGTCATATGATTCCATGGTACTTATGTTTCCGTGGTATTATCTGATGTAATTTCTCACAGGCCACTCATCAAATTGTGCCACTTATCGATTGTTTACGTTCAATATTAAATTGTCACAGCTGTGAGCGAACAATGTTCAGACTTTCAATAGTTTGTGTACGTACAGTATCTACCAATAAAAACTAATGTAAGTTGTAACTTACATCTAAAACGTAATGCCACTTTATGTGTGATCTTTACAAACATTTTCTATAAACTTATTCCGGATCAAAGTTTTCCAAACATTGCTTCTGACACTTCTGGATATACTGAGTGAGATTGTGACATGTGGTGTGCACAAATAAGCTGATCTGCATGGAATACGACGGAAACATATGACATCACCAGAGTCTGTGCACAATGGCCGCCTGCCATCCAATATGGACAACGATGAACATTAGAATGACGAAAGTGCTTTACTGACATTAAAGGGGCACTGAGACGCACATTTCTATTGACTGGTGTAAACTTTTGTTATTGTTTTTTCCCGTGAGTACCCAGATGATATCCCAGAATTCGTGACTGGTTCGTGACCTCTGCTGCGCAGTCCGTATGCGCAACTAAGAGTAATTATAGATAGATCAACTGAGGTGAAGTCATTTTTATTTCATCACAAATGTATTATGAAAACAAATGAAACACTTTGAAGGTTAATCACCTGCCAGTGTCAGAAATGGTAAAAAACTATTAGGACAGAAAAATAATGAAGCCACTGTACGTCTCTGTATTTTGTCTCATAACCCTAATTAGTTTGTTGTCATATTTGTATGATTTTGAAAATTAATAAAAGAACACACGGTCTGCTTATACTTATAGTAACTTTCTAATATGACAGCAACATTTATACATTGTATAGAATGCCAATGTGGATCCTATTTCACACATATAACCAATCTAGTGTGTGTTTTCTGTCATATAGATTCTGCTGAATGCTACAACAAATAAATTAAAACAAAATGCAAATAATGAATGTAAAACAGACTAATTTTATAACAACAATGTCAGGCTACTACCTTGTTCAGGAATGTATCCATCAATATCCACATAAAAGAACGATATTCCAAGCTGGTAAATAATCCTGCTCTGTGTCGTGTTTCTTACAGCAGTCTACTTTGCGAAAAAGTAACACATCGTTTCAAGTCTTTCACATTGGTGAAAACCTGATAAACCTCTCATTGGTCACCCAAGATAGCACACCTGGCAACTAATTGTATGATGTCCGCCATTCTAAGTAATTTAGTTATCCAATAATGAGCAATCAATCAATCAACGCAAGGGTGGTTAATTCTTTGAAGGGAGGATGTTGTTTTAACACTCGCACTTTACGACAGGGTGTAATCAGTATAAATTAGTACATATACACACACTGCCTTTTGACAAATCCGCTGTAGAAGATAAAAGTAATTAATCAATCAGTGTGTTATCGGTTAATCCTTTGATCGATGTTTGTTTTTGTAACTCAGCTGATAAACCCTCATGCATCACTTACATGCACATATTACATAACATACAATACATTTGCCATTACACACCTTAATTTATAATGTTGAGTATTTACTCCAGACAGGAGAAATGCCAAATGGGAACCTTTGTTGAGTAACCGAAGTGGTGTTACTACTAATTATATCTGTTATAAATTCATTAACTGACCATCCAGAGAATGATGACAAATAACACGTGTAGGTTTACACCATCAAACGCGAGTTACAGCGAGGAAGATGTAATCTCTGTGTCGCATGCAGCCTGAAAACACTTATGGGCCGAAACTGTTTTGAGGATACCAACGGAACTTCGTTACATAAGGAATACTGTTTACTTAGGTAAATAGTTGTAATAAGTTGTTGTTTTTTACGTAAGAAGATTTTCAGATTTCTCTACCAAAGGCAAAGTCAACATCGTTTTTAGTTTACAAATTGAAATAAATCAATTGTGTGTTCTTACTATCATAAATAATAAACCAGGGTAGCTACCACAGCTACCAAAATTTATGTATGATATTTGCTATCACAGCTGAACCAACACTCAAAACTATCTCAATATAAGGCTTTGCAATCTTTTGGACTGAGACAAATGGCTTGCTACGTGCCTGTAGACATCATACTTTCACATAACATGACTAAATATCGAGGTTAAAAACACAGAAATAGGATCAAATTGGATCAGTCACTATACCATCCAAGCATCCGAAAAAAACTACACTGCTGGGATATTTTGTTACGAACAGACAAGGAATACCATGGATATTTTGAAATAATGACATATGATGGGCATCCGGCCTCCTGACTGTTTAGGCGAAGAAATTCTGCTATTATGGACAGGACCCAGTCCCTTTGTCCGTAATGGTCGAGGGAGCAGGTGCCGACCAATTTGCAGTTTGGTTTCGTAATTAGACCGTTGGCGAGAAACATTATTCGCTCCACATCAGTGCCCCTTTAAATGATACAAAGGAATGTCGCTTAACTCTAGGTTATATTTGTAAGACTTGATAATATCAGCGATCGTATTCATAGTTGTAAATTCTTAATACCACGAAAAACCATGACACTAGGGTACATTTGTAGGAATTATAACAAATGCAAAGTTTCATGAGATAACTTCCACCAAACGTTAACTGTACTTAAACCGGGAGATAGATATCTTTATACTGTTCAAATGCATATAGATTCAAAAGAATATCACGTAACCATTGTAAGTAGAATCCTAACAAGATTTGTTTTGTTTGAAAATGAATGACCAAACATCGAGACCAACTTTCCCTTTTGGACGAACCATACCAAACTTTGTTATTGCAAATACAACAAAGGCCTGCAATCAATATACCAACGACACATTAACTCTGGAAAGTTTTGGGTCAATATGTTTCATTTAGTTGATGAAAATGTTGGTTTGTCAAAAACACTGCTCCACATTTCTGATTTCAAAGTTTGATAAATTGTTGTCATATTATAGTTACTCCAGGTAACGGTAAAAATATCCATCTTGCACAGTATAATCGTTAACTAAATTCTTATCCTTTCACATAATAATACTTAAGCTTTGGGTAGAAACAGGTATTTAGATACTCACATCAATACTGTCCAAGTAAAATCTTAAAGGAAATCATAATAAACAAAACTCTTTGGAAAGCCCGCCATTGCTGTTTCCGTAACGGAAGCCTGAATGTCGCAAAAGGAGAATTTGGCATGGTAATATACAGAAATGGACATAATCCAAGTGTACTGTAAGGTTTTGCAATTTTAGATTTTAAAATACACCGACAAGTTAAAATAATATAGATAACAGCTGGCCCAGACAAAATATTTTCAACCGAAAGTCGATACGGTTCGGCTCTTTCCGCCATTTACCGAGTTGAGACGAATACACTAACGTGACTGACAACTGAGAAGTTGCAATTATGGCTTTATCACAAGAAGACATGGCAGCTGCGATCAAGGAACCCGACCCATCAACTAAAGTAACATCTTTGTATTAAAATAACAGCTTATGCCCATATGACACTCACCCATTGTCGAAGGAATTTAGCTGGGAATGTAACAAGCGGAGTTGGGATGTCTTCGTAAGGGGACATAACCTCGTAGTACCCGACTGCATTTCAGGCCACAACAAATTAATCACACGTTTTACATTTCAGTGATGTGTTTGATTAAACAGTCAGTGGCCTCTTATCTTTCATTTGATTGTAATGTGGAAAACACTGGTCCACTCCGTATATGTTACACTCTGCAACATGAATTCCATCTCTATGTATATTGTTGGGCAGTAGTTATCATCTGTGGACCAGTCAATCCAGTGATGAATGTCAAACGCAGAGACATAAGAATAACTGAAATGTTGGGATATCTCAGTGTTTAAAAAGTTTGCTCTTCATGCCAAAGACCATGGTTTGATTCCCTTCATAAGTACCAGGTGTGAGTCCATTTCTGGTATATTCTGATCTATTGCTTAAAGGTCACATGCAAACAAAAAATCAAACCTTATTAAAACACAATTATCACTTATTCATGACATATAATATACATTGCTGCTTGTAAAGAAACAAATAAACAAAATTAGAAGCATACAATCGCAATTCAAAAGTGCAGTATTTTCTACTTGGGCTGACTTCTCTTGAAACAAAATCTCGGGAGACCGAACCCAGTCATAGTGGGTGGGGGTGCACTCAAGTGTAACGACAGCTTCTGATTGGCTGGTTTATTTGCTGATACGCTGAGGGCTCATTGTTTGTACAGAAAGATGATCTGTTTGATGGGCATTTTAGAAGTCGAGTCACAAGAAATTAAGATTCTTTATGGATAACAACTTCTTTTATTGTACTTGATGCGTCGTTTCAGTATGGATTCATATATCGCTGTCAAACAAAATCATTTACACTAGAAGAAGTTGTTATCCCTAGAGAATGTATATAGGGATGTTGGGCTTTGTAAATATATGTTCTCTGAATTTGCGTTTGATCCAATCAAAAATCATCTGAGTAGAGATGGTGAACTACTGTGTGGCTGGAAACTGTCTTTCGTCAAAGTACAAAGCTGGACTTGAAACTGACAAGAGTTTGCACCAGTTTCTGTCAGATCCAGTCATCCGAGAAAAATGAATGTAGTTCGTTTGCAACACACAGACATAAAAACATGTCAAGTGGACAAGTATATCACCTGCCTAATTACATAATGTGGGACCCGTGAAGGTCCCGGGGTAGAATAGGCCTTCAGCAACCCATGCTTGCCATAAAAGGCGACTCAGCTTGTCGTAAGAGGCGACTAACGGGATCGGGTGGTCAGGCTCGCTGACTTGGTTGACGCATGTCATCGGTTCCCAATTGCGCAGATCGATGCTCATGTTGTTGATCACTGGATTGTCTGGTCCAGACTCGATTATTTACAGACCGCCGCCATATAGCTGGAATATTGCTGAGTGCGGCGTAAAACTAAACTCACTCACTCACTCACTCACATAATGTGGCAGGGACAGGACTCAGATGCACAAGTCATGAATCAATATATTTTGTTTATGGCGTACAACCTGATAGGTGTAAAGTTTAAATTGCATGTGGTCAGTGATTGCAGCTGTGTATTGCATATTGTCAGTAGCAGACAGGCAGGCAGACATACAGGTGTCAATAAACCAGACATTGAGCTTTCTGTGACAGAGGTTGCTTACCACAAACAATTTTTTTTTATGTACCGAGTAGATTATTTACTTTTTTGTGTACACAGCCAAGATTAGAGTACTGCTCACGACCTCATACTCCAGGCATGCATATTGTTTCAAACTCCGTGAACCAATTACTGCGTATTCGTTGTGGGTGCAGCGCAGCACAGAGGTTGAAACCACTTTTTCCCCAGACGCTGGGGGAAATTTAGTGAATCATTTGATTTCGCAGGGGTTTTTTTTCGTGTTTTTTTTTTTCAACTTTATCGTTCGAATTGGTATTTTTGATGATTTGTTTCGGTAAGTGCATACCAAAAGGTATCAGAATCTGCAAAGTTGTGTTTCACATTGCATGTGACCTTTAAATTCATTTACCAACAATGGTAACTGATGCTCAATTCCAGTCAAGGGCAAGGTGTAATTAGTATGGTGAGTGAAACTTCGATATTTAGTGATTTGGGATAATGAGACTGAGTATGACTGAGACAAACAACTCAGTTTAAACCAAACCAAATGTGATCTTTTTATGCATGCTTTTTCAGGATTTTATCTTTCAACAAACTATGCTCAGGGTCAAGGACCCCAAAGTGTCACTGGATTTTTACACAAGAATTCTTGGGATGAGGTAAGACGTTGTAATATGTAGAATATCAATGTCATTGGATCACCACATTAACCTGCAGTTAATCATTTTCATGCTACGCTAAAAAAAATGGTGACTAAGTGTCTCCCAAGCTCCTTTTTCAGAAATTTTATAAGCTGTAAATGAATGTGGTTTGACAATGAGATAAAATTATGAAATTGAACTAATACTGTTTTTCTCTGATGTAAATTCATTGTAGGAATTTAGATATTCCATTGAAAATACTCACGTGCCCTTGAGTTGTATACTATCTTCCAAAAAATGTCATATCCAAATTCTTAGATTGATTGTTTATTATTGCTGGATTATCAACAATATTTGCAGACCACTGCCATATGTTTTGAATATTGTTGGGTGTGGCATTCAAACTTTTATACTATCACAACAACATTACAAATTCTCAGAGATGAAACTGTTACAGGCTGCTTAAACGGTTGGATATGCCACCCATGAAGTTTACCGTATACTTCTTGGGGTACGACCTGCCAGAGAACATCCCAGATGATGAGAGTGAGAAAAGTCTCTACTGTTTCAGACAGAAGGCTACATTGGAACTAACACAGTGAGTTCCAGTTATTATGTTAATATGATGAAAACACCAGTAGGTGTGGATGTATGCAATTAACATCATTACATCATAATATACCATTGTTTGGACTGTCTGTGCTGGAACATATCCTTATACACAGAAGTATTATGGTAAATTACATGCTCAGAAAACAAACACGCAAAATATACGATGTATTATGGATGAAAATCTGAAAATAATTATGGAAACACTGCGAAGAAGTGTTATGCCATATTTGTTTTGATATATGGCACTGTCTGTTTGTTTTCAGTGTGTACCATAATAGCCTCATCCACAATATCTCCAGGGTATACTGTAAATCATTAAATTTTTGCAAAAGTGGCGAATGATTTGAGCTCGCATGACACAATTCGCTGGTAGAATGCAATGAATATTCAGCAAACAACGTGTCCTATCTTCACTTTATTATTCGTCAGTTCCTATAATTAACAATAGATCTAGACAATATATATATTAAGCAATGACAACAATGTAAAGAATGACTAATTACTAGCATTACTCTTACTCACAAGTCAAACAATGGTTACCTGAACAAAAGTCACTGAATCTGATAGTCCAGACAAGGCGCCAACCACACAACACATACTCTTTGTCCTTAGAGACTGTTTGAAAGGCTGAGACCATCCAGTGGACGTGGATAGGTTTCATGACACTTACCCGGAGATCAACAGCTTCGCAGACACTGACTAAACTGGTCGTTCATCAATGCCATCAGAGTCATTTGATTTAACTTAATCCCTTTGAACTGTTTTAGGCTTATCTGGCCTATGCAGGGAGTGTTGTTTTTAGGAAAACATCACTGATTGCATACAAACGGAAGTACTCCACAGTGTTCAAGATTAGCGGTAAACTTTAATATCTGATATTGTGACGCAAAATCGTCTGTTGGTCGCCACTCGCAAAAATATCATGACGCAAAATTACGTGATTTACAGTATGTTATGATAAGTCTCCACCATACTCTGGAAGCATCTATGGGCATCTACGATAATTGTGTTACCTCCCTTTGCTGGCTCTGCATTCTCACAGTAGCCAGTCAGCCAAGCTGCTGTTACAACCGAGCTTGCCAGTGTCAACAGACATAGAGGTCGCAGCTGCGAAGGTTTGTTCGCAGTGCAACTCACATTTTGGGGAAATCATACAAATTGACAGGTCGGAAATTTTAAAAACATATATGCACAAACCGCTTCTACTTCTTTCAGAGAGCCTCTGCATAGCTTGTGTTGCCAAGTTTAATCGGTAAGATAATTTAAAAAGCTACAGTGAGTTGTGATTGATATGCTCAACTTCCCAGCTAAAACGCCAACCAAGGGATGTAATAAATTCATCGGGTTGAGCTGTAGATGCATTCCGATACGTTACGATAAATCTCCACTATACCCTGGAGATATCGAGGATGTAATAGCTTGCACGCATGAAGATCATTGTCAGAATTGGTCTTCAGCAGCCCATGCTTGTTGCAAGAGGTGACAAATGGGATTGAGTGGTCAGACTTGTAAACTTGGTTGACATTAGTCTTTAGGACTTGTTGAAATCTTACAATTGATGTTTGGTTCATTACCAATGAGCAGTCATGGCAACAATATTGTTTAGCATCATTTTTTAAGATTTTCCAATCCAGGTTGTTATTGCAGATAAGTGATGCAACTTGGTACTTTAAAGTGATGATGAAATTTCCTGTACATAAACCACCTAAAGTCTTCAAGAAATATTCAGTCATGATTTTTCAGTAAGTTAAGTGTGTTTTCTTAGAATTAAGCATGTTTTCCAGCTCTGACAACTTTTAGGATATGTTCAACTGTCAGGTATTTCAAACACTGAAACAGTAGTTAAAAAATCATATGAGAAAATGTGATTGATTGCTTGGTCGTTTGGTCACTGTGACCAATCTTCAGTTATTCAGTTAATTAAAGACATGGATTTCATCACATCCCAGTTGCGTAGATTGATACTCATGCTATTGATCAATATTGCTGAAAGGAGCATTAAACTGTACTCACTCAGTACCAGTATACTGGGGGTTATGGGGTAACTTAGTGGTGGAGGTGTTCACTCATCACGCTGTTAGGGTTAAAAAGGTGTAAGAAACCCCATGTGAACCAGCAAAGCAGAACAATGACATGTCTAAAACATTCAAATATTATTAACAAAGAGGGCAAGTTATACAAAGTCACAAGTCAATTTCAAAATACTGATTTCAAATACAATACAAATGAAACAAAATCTATGGCAATGGGTCACAAAATACATAGCTAACTCACCAAAGTCTTAGTGCGAGAGGGAAACAGTTATGCAGATTGTAACAAAGCGAGCAGTCTGACGGCGGCTATGAAGATTCAGGCATTGACGGATTTGTTGGCGATGATGTATATCTGTGTCTGTGTCACGGCAACTAGCCTTTTCCGAAGATTCGAGAACATATGACCATCGCCACTAATGTGGAGAGCTCTGGAATATAGTCGTAGCCTCGTGTTGTAGTTGTTTCAAAGGGAGGTAATTCTAAAGCACTGCTTTTGAGGCGTGCCGCTTAAATAATCCTGTGTAGGAAATGTGACCCATAATAACTAACACTAAAACCTTAAATATTGTGACTCAATTACAACTACAGCAATAATAATTAATAACAAAATATACAGAAAATACACACTCGTAACAACGCCTAATACCTGGGTTCAGTTACAATGTGTGAAGCCCATTTCTGGAGTCCACTCTGCAGTGATGTTGCTGGAAGCTGCTAAGAAAAACAAACTCACTCACCAATATATCACTGGGATGCCCGAATGATCCATTGGTCAAAGGAATTTCATCTGTCATATTGGAACCAACCACTGAGACATCCTGTATGCTTTTACTTTTACATGACCAGTTGCCTTTACACGGCCATTTCTTCTCCTCCAGTAACTGGGGTACAGAGAATGAAGACATGAGCTACCACAATGGAAACAAAGATCCAAGAGGTTTTGGTATGTGTGTCTCTAAACAGTTCATACTACAGCAGTAGATACAGTGTTTAAGCATTCATTCATTGAAGATTTGATGATGTCTCACTCTTTCTGAGTACTGTTATTTTATTAATTAAGTGTGTCCAATTTCACACACCATAGGATGAGTCTTGCCTCACTATATATCAACTGATTATTTGTTACAATATCTCATTAATGTCGTGACAACCACTTGTTTCCAGAACCGTAAGTGGCTGCATGTTTACAGTATTGTGAGTGCATGCTCCTTGTCTGACTGACTGACTGACTGACTGACTGACTGACTGACTGACTGACTGACTGACTGACTGACTGACTGACTGACTGACTGACTGACTGACTGACTGACTGACTGACTCACTCACTCACTCACTGACTCACTCACTCACTCACTCACTCACTCACTCGTGTATGTTTCTAGGTCATATTGGGATATCTGTACCAGATGTTTACAAGGCCTGCGAGAGATTTGAACAGCTTGGTGTCACCTTCATCAAGACACCTGATGGAGGTACGCAAATCCTGCTATATTAGTATAGGAATATGTTCCATGTCTGAGGAGTGGTACATAGTCACATGTATATTTAGTCTTCAATGTTACATATTGCATAATCCCTCATTCTTGGTAGGACTCCCTGGTATTAACTTAAGAAATCTACTAAAAGTGTAGCAAAAGCTTACTGACTCATTATAGCTGATTAGTTAAAGCAGTTTCCCCCAAAACTGGAAAAGAGATAAAGGAACACTGATGCTTTCATGTGATCCCTTACTCTTTTTTCCCTCTGTATATTTCTCTGCTGCACACTGGATGTCCAGTTAGGAGCGGTCATGTAGCCTCATGGTTAGAGTGTTCACCCTGAGAACCCTGGTTCAGTTCCCCACATGAGTACAATATGGGAAGCCCATTTCTGGTTTCCCCCTGCCATGATAGTGCTGGAATATAGCTAAAATAGGCATAACATCCAACTCAATAGACGTGAAATTGCTTGGTGTGTATGTAAGTCTATGGTATACTGCATGTGTGATATTAGATCTTATTCCTGTTATTGTCTGAACTTCCTCTAACCACTGATGTATAGATTTATGAGAGGTTGTAATGCTACAAGGACCTAGCGGATTGGGACCCAGAACATTACAATACAGTGACACCATGTGCATTATGTTTTCAGGTAAAATGAAAGGACTAGCTTTTATTCAAGACCCGGATGGCTACTGGATAGAAATCCTCAGTCCAAATAATATGGCCAAAATCTGAATCCAGAACAGAACAACACTTACTTCCATGTCCATGTTATCAAGATGCCATAATTGCACGAGGTTACTTGCACAATATTAACATGCAGATGATTGTTTATTCATAGTCAGTATCCAGGAACTCTGACTTATGTCAGTATTTTTACCATCTTTCAAATATACCATGCTGGTGAAGACAGTAAATACATTAAGACAGGTATTACAGGAGTGTGTAATGAAAACCATCTCAGATGTTTTAGTTTCAAATTTGCTGAGTCATCAGACATTCTCTTGAATTTTCTTACAAAGCAACATAAAGAAGTCGAGTCATCTGATAAATGTGTAATTCTCCGTGCTGTGTTGCATGTTTATGGAACTGCATCAGCATGTAGGCAGTTGAATCTTTTAAAATTTATTTCAGGAAAAACCCAAAATGCAGATTGTTTACATTTTAATATTTTGCATATGAGGAGAAACACTTTAGAGACTTTGTAATACAATTTTGTAATAAATTGTATTTAATTTAAATGTTGCCTACTAATCAGGGCTACAGATGAGGGGCAGTTCCATTTTGAGGTGTAAGTATACCCATATCCCCAAAAAGTTTTCTGGAGCCCTGTTACTGAACACGTTTTGATGTTGCCTACATAGAAATACTTAAAGCAGACATGTATGTCATAATATATTGGACTGTCGATATTATGATTCTTTGATGCTGTGATTGACTGAAACACTTGTCAGCAGGTTTTGTTTCAGAACAGGACATCGACGCTTGCCATTGATTTAGTGTCCTTCCAGTGTCAAATCTTTTATATGGTGCTTAGGCTATAAGCTAAGCTAGGCTATTATTTCTTGTTTTATGGATTTTCTACAATGGCAGGAGGGAAGCAAAATCACCAGTTAAAGTAATATTCCTTTTAAATACTAAAAGTATTTTTACTTTATGAAGTTTATATGGGGAAATAATGAAAAACATTTTTTGCCAATAGAAACATTAAGATTTTTATTTTTTTGTAGCGCAAATCATTATTTTTCTCTTGAAAAAATATGATCGACAGGTCCATAGAAGAAGAAATAAAGTTGGTCTGGCCTTTTTGTTCAAGTGCTGAATGCTTGGTGTGCCATGTTTCTTGTGTGAAATTCAAATTGTTTAGAATCTTGTTAATTGTTAACATTATCATATTCATTAATTACCTATTAAATGCCTCATCCATGATCATGATGACAGTTCTGATGTCAAGTATATATTGCAGAGTCTGACTTTTCATTAAATGTGTGACCAATAACCTGGTGTGAATTTCTTATGTTTTAAACATCTTATTACACTGTGGCCAAAGTATATATATTTGTTATGGATGTGTATCCCACATTGATGTTGTGTTCTTGTGTTTTAATAGTTTACGGATTCAAAATATGTGCCCCAGTTATTTATTTGGAATCTTTATGTGTTTGATTGTGGCATTACTTGCAATGTGTTTGATGGATGAACTTTGACATGAAAATCATTGAAATTGAATTTGCTACAGTTGTGGTCCCTGAATTGAAGTAGAACTGAAGAATTGGTGGAAATGGGTTTAACATGTCTTTCAACACAAAGAAACTGACAGAGGGTCTGGAATGTCTTGTCATTTTTATGAAAGTTTATGCCTGAATAGTTTACCATCAAAAGGTAAATGCATCCATTGACCTTGAACACCAGGGTCAAGGCCACCCAAATGAGTGTGCATGGACTTTAGCTAGATTCACAAAATTAAAATTTGAATAGTGCTTATTGTGGTACATGTATTTCTAAACATAATCACCAGCTTAGGTTAGAACAGGGATATTCAACAGCTCTATATATAAGCTCCCTGGTTAGAACAAGATACTGTGAACAAAGAGAAACCTCTGGTCTCTAGATAAGCCCAAATATTAACTTGACCTTCGAATTGACAGGTGACATCCGCTACCGTGTCTGTTTTTTTCCTTGAATAGATATGGACAGATAACCCTTCAGTCTAGCTAGATTGCAGGGGCAAGGCAGAAAGCTTGTCAATGTTCAGATCTAGCTCAGGTAGGAACAGGCTCTTACAATTCCAACAACATAACGTTGGTGGGGAGGGAGTGGTGGCTGGTGTAGTCATTCACATTGTACCTGTGTCTGCATAAACATCATCATCACCACCCAACCCTTACAGGGCATAAGTATTGTCTAGTGCAGTGTCGACAGCTTTCACTTACCCAGCACATATAGTGGTCATATCAAGGCTGCAGGGGCGATGGGGAAGCCTAGCGGTTCAAGAATTCGCTCATCACGCCGAACACCGGGTTCGATTCACCCCAGTGTATAAAGTGTGAAGCTATTTTCTTGTCTCCCCACCCCTTCCCTACACGTCAAGTGGAATGAGCGTCTGAAAACAGTATTCGTCAAAATCATTCAGGCGTGACATGCACAGCCTGCATGAACTGTATCCGCGAAGAATACATTTTCAATTACAACTCCATGTCTGGAGAGCAGTTGTCGCCAAAAATATTTCTGTAAATGGTAACGTTTCTGGATCTTGAAACTAAAAATATGTATATTCAGATATAAAAAAAGCATTTCCAGTTATGCGTCAACATGGCCTCATATACATATATGTAAATAAGAAACTTTCATGGAACTGATTTGCAGAGAAAAAAAATCCCTACCGTCTATACCATGCCGATGTATTTTTGGCAACAACATTCTCATTCAGTCCAGAATAGACAGTTGTAATGGTTGGCCTTTAACATCCCTCAAGAACTGCGTCGTATGCAAAATACCGACGTAAGTATTTTGAGCAAAGGACCAAAGTTCAAGTTCAAGCACTGCCCTCATGCTAAAACAGTTACACCGGCTGCCTTTAAGATGAAGAGTGAACGTTAAAGTGTTGACTTGTCTACCAGTGCATACAAGGCACTGCCCCGACTTATATCAAAGAATTATTCAAACCATATCTTCCGTGCATACAGCTTCGCTCCAGCGACAAAAACTTACTTAACATTAAAAAATGGAACTTGAAATCGTAATGGAATGAGTTACAGCTCACCTTAGAACATGCCCAACAGTCACACGTTTAAGGCAAACCCTAAGACCAGGGATACCCTACAACCTCTATATAGGTTCCCTGCTAAGACATACCATTTCTAGTTGTTTTACAAGAGACTCTTAATTTCAATCGCATGCTGATGATGTTTGCTGTTTGATGAGCACCTCCGATGGCTCTGAAATAGATTTCAATAGACGCTCACACAACAAGACGGTTCCCTCCCATTACGACTACTCTCCAACTGGACTACTCATTAAATACACAAACTTAATGGACGACTGATTTCTAATTACTACCTGTCACCCCTATCATGCGACTCTTGGATCAGTTCATTTTCAACACAAATATAAACACACGTGTAATCTCATGTTTATTTTACATACAACACATTACACATTTATCACACATTTATCACATAGCGCATTTAATTTGTCGCATAGCCAAAATAGTCATCACTGAATGTTGCTAGGTACAGGTATATCATGTGCACAGTGTTCAGTCTAATTTCAGCAATCTTCCTGCAGCGTCCACGAACTCCAAGGGTGTCTTCTGGTTGTTCTGCAGCTGGGTCTTCAGGTTCTGCAGACGAGTGTCCAGTTGAACATACTTCCTCTTACTGGGTGGAGGGTTGGCACCATGCATCATCTGAGCAAGCAGTCTTCTGTTTGAGGATTCCAAGGACTTGATGGTGGAGATGAAACTGAAGATGTTGGGATGACAGCGCTGCACAGTTTGGTTCAGGTGATGGTGCCAACCCTCTAGGTGGTTGTCTGTTCTCGGCCCTTCAGTGTTGTTGTGGTTCCAGACAGCAATGGGGAATCTAGCACCGAAGTCCACCCAGTTGTTCACGATGTAGTCTTTAAACTGCTCGCACTTGGCATGACCAATAGGGCCGTCATTCATGCAGTCCACCCACACATCTTGGACATTCCCTGCAGGCAACAGTGCCAGTGCAGCAGCACGGCGAACCAAACGTCCAACTTCAGGGTTGTCCTTATAGGCACGTACAAGTTCCAAGTCCTGCACCTTTCTCCAGACACACTGGGAGTAGTGGAAATAACAACCTCGGACTGCGGTGGTAGGAAACTCTGCGTGAATAGCCTGGTGCACAGGATACTCGAAGTCTACCTGGATGACGTCTGGGCTGAGGGGTCTTCCTACTCTGTCCTGGGTAACTTCTTTCAGTTGCTGGAACAAGCGAGTGTAAGTCTCTCGGCGACGGTCTGGTAAGAGGCAAAACATGAGGGGAAACATCTTGCCGCCGGCCATGGAGTGGATGACATACAGCTGGTGCCACAGTCCTGGACAAGAATAGAAAGTGCCATCCATATACAGAATGTTCGCTTGTTGGGCCATCTCAAGTGTTTCATCCGTCGCAAATACAAGAATCTTGTCTTCTCTGCCACTGTTAACTGCCAGGAATCGGCGACCGTCTTTGGTGTTAGCCCAGGAACCCTCTATGTTGACCGATGCTAGGTCCATTGGAAGTGCAGGCGTTGTCTTGCGTCGGTGACGATACAGTCCAGACTTCACAGAGCACAGGGGCGGGACAGTGGCGGCAGCTTCTACAGGGATGTTGTTGATTTCGTCGTTGTAGATTTGTTGAATTGCAGTCGTTTCTTCACGGGAGCGCTTGCGGAGGTTGCTGATCAACTTCATTGATGTCTCATCTTCTGGTGGGTGGTTGTGTGCTCCTGTAACAGTACGAATGAATTCGCCAACTGTAGAGATGTTTCCTTTGCATCCAGTCTGAGCACATTGTCAAGATCACAGATGATTTCGTTTATATAATTAGTTTATGGTACTGTAAATAGATGTAGTATGGTATTGTTAGAGTGTGTTATATATTGTTGGGAGTTGTTGTTAGATTATGTTCGGTAATACTATGGGAACAGGGTTATGTTCAGGGAAGCGTGACCAGGTATGGCCAGAGAGCTGGGGTGTTAATTTGTAAACAATAGAGAGGTGTTGAGTAGCTTGGGTATGGGAGGTCAATATAAATAGTGAGGAAGGGTAGTAATCTGCACAGTCAGCCAGAATCACCACTGTGTTCACCTGTATGGGTTCAACTTTTGTATGGGATTGCATCTCACGCTGGCTGGCGTAAGTTTTTATTATCATTATTACTTTTGTATTTATTGATTGAGTAGATGTAGCAAGAAATTGTTTTACTGATGTAGTATTTCTAGATATATGTGCATATTGTAACACTATATAGCCACAAAGCCATTCAAAATTTGAATGTTATCGTTCCACAAAAACTGTTCCACTTTCAAATATGTAAATCGGAGTAAAGTACATGCATAAAGTATAAGACATTGACACATGTCTTACTGAGTAACTGTAGTTACTTATATTGTATTGTAGTGTCCCGGAACTGGCCGGTTATCCTTAAAGTAAGGAGAGGGGTATTATCTCCGCCTGTAAGGAGACAGACAAGAGTCTTCCCTGTTGTACAAGGAGCATGTATCTCCTAGTAATGTGAGATGTGGATGGCACAGCCATCAACCATTACACAGGCCCCTTAAACTCCGTGAGGGAAACCATCGCCTGGGTGTGAGGGATACCACACAAATACCATGACGTCACCAAGTGGAACCACAGTGCACTGACATTCTGATTACATTGTAAAGAGAAAGTGTTCTCTCTGAGTGGCTAATTCCTTTATTGTTATTTAGTTCAATTGTTTAGTTTCTGATTGGGATTATATGTAATCATTATCTATATTAGTGAGGGTATTAGGATTTTAGTGTAGTTAGTAGTAGTAGTAGTATTATTAGAACTTTAGCAATATAAGTGGTAGACAGAACTGTATATGTAGCTAGGTTAGGTAATTAGATTAGTTAGTTGTATTTGCACCTGTAGAATTAGTTTAGTATAGGTATTGGGGTTACTTATATCTTAAGGGGAGGAATAAAGTTTTGCAAAACAAACTATTCTTCTGTTGTGGTTACTTTGGTATGTGACACACATCTCCAGTAGACTGCAGTATCTCCAGTGCGGTTCAGCTTGTATCTATAGCTCTGATGTATAACCTGCCGGGCTCCTCTCTGTGATATCACAAACTCTGCTCTCTGAACGTTCGCCATAGTTATAACATGAAATTTCCATTCCAATCTTATATAGTTAAGTTTTGAAAAACTGAGACGTTGAGACATTTAACTCTCTACTACCTCTTGCTACTACTCCTTTGTTTTGCATTGAAGCTTGTTTGTTTGTTTATACAAGAATACTTTGTGATCAGTTCTTTTAAGGATCATCACAAACACAACTTTAAAGATGCAATCAGATAAAACTAATGTTTGTATAAACAAATAGCTGATCAAACAAGTGAGGATTATCAATCCGTCCTGTTTCCTGGTTATTTAATTATTTTTTTTTAAATGTTATGTTCTTTACTTAACTAAGTCAGTGGAATGAGTCCATTATTATAAAGGGTGCCTAATTGAAATGAGTATTTCAACAGTAGTCGAGTTGGGAAGTAGTAAAGTTGGAGAGTAGTCGTATTGGGAGGACACCAACAAGACGTGTGTTAACAGAGAAATTCGTTAGAATATCATACTTAAGCGCGAATAACCCTTAATCTAAAGATGAAAGCCTGGTTATAAGGAAGTGTATTTTCCGTACTAAGTCCAGTTACTGTCATCACATCTCCGTCTTCTCCTAACTAACAATACAACCAACAGACACCTAACACAAATGACCGTGAAAATGTCATCACAACTTAACTAGCTCTCGCAGAGTGGGTATCTCCATTGCCTGTTAACACAACGAACGGGGGCCAGGAGTAGAGGTAAGTGGCGTTCGTTTAAACAAACACCTATTGATCAGACTCTTAAGTCACGTGATGTCTCTGACACCAAAACAAAATATATATATATATACTTCAGATTACCCACCCCAAAACGGTAATTGTTCGCAGCTGAAAAGTTCATAATGTAAGTAAACGAACATCGCACTGATTTCAGAATGGCTATTTTTCTCGGTTTCTGGTCATGTCCACTTTTAGAAGAGTTTAAATTAGACATGTTTTAAAAGGCTGCTTCTAACCTGCGAACATCGTACTAGTATTCAACAGTATATATTTTTATTTCTAGTTAATACATATCTCACTCGATCTTTGGGAATCAAATTTCAGCGTTAAATACCGTCTCTCCAACGGTCATAATGAATCTACATATTTGAATTCAGTTTCTTATTCAAATTAATCCCCAACTTAGCACCAAACCTAGCAGAATCGTCTTACAAATCAGTATATGCGAAAAAGTGAGGGATTGTTAAATACATACTAAACATATATAACGTTATAGTAATAACGGAATAATTCTTAAAAACAAATGTACATGGAATGCTACCAAACATCAAATATTTCAGGCAGATTGGAAAGTTAATAAAATCACAACTGTTAATTGAAGGATACCAATACATGGATTAACGACTTCTTTTATTCGGTTCTTGAGAAGCATTTAGAAGTTGGTATTCTAATATACGACAAACTATTATGCACCTCAACTTCTTTATTTACACAACGTTTCTGGGCTATTCCTTGCCCTTTCGTCAGGTGAACGTCAGGTCAGCTAACAGTTGAACAGAGTATATACACTAGTAATGTACATGAAGCCCGAGTGATGACTTTAAGCATGTACATTGTATATACAATAATAACATCAGATAAGAGAGAGTATAAATATATACAAAAGTCGGTATGGTGTTACAGTCGATGGTCGCCAATGAGTTTGATTGGTATGCTTCTTTATTACAGTGAGAACGATGTTTCTGGGTAGGTTTGCACCGTCTTAAGAAAATGATGATGATGTTAGAACCTACACAAAGACTGCACTCTCACTGTACTGATTGCTGGTGTTCCAAGCTGTTCTCAAACTGTTAAGTTCACAAGTATCACAATACATTTATTCAGGGAGGCGAACCGTAAAGTGATACGCCGCATGTCCTTTGCCCTGGACCTGAGTTCTGCTGTCCTGCGAGCACGTGCTGACGGCAAATTCTCGGACATAAGTGTCGTCGTGAAGGGTCAAGACCACCGCTGTCACCGTCTCGTACTATGCTCGGCGTCCTCCTTCTTCAAGACCGCGCTTGGTGACACCGAGAACTCCACTGGTAAGATGATTATCCGGGGCATTGACCTCAACATATTCACCATCCTGTTGGACTACATCTACGGTGAAGACGTGGTGCTGACTGGAGACAACGCTGCTGATATCTTGTTCGCGTCTTTGAAGCTCGGCATGGAAAAACTACAGCGCGAGTGTGAGCGTTACCTTGGCGACCACATGACGTCAGTGACAAGCATTGAAGTATGGCGAACGTCAAGGATTAAAAAGTTGACAGATCTTGAGACTCTCGCCTTCGACTATATCGTGGCCAACTTTGCTGACGTTGTTAGTACCGAATCTTTCAAAGCTCTGAAGGCAGATGAACTGAGCGGTATTCTGAGAGAAGATAAGCTCAAAGTTCCAAGTGAGGAGTTCGTGTTCGAGGCAGTGATGAAATGGCTGAGGCACAATCCATCTTCAAGAAAGGGCAATCTGTCCACAGTGTTAGCTAGTGTCCGCCTCCCCTTCATCAACCCTCACTACCTCCTTCACTGCATCGCCTCCAATGACGTCATCATACGCAACAAGTTATGCTTGCAGCTAGTTGAAAATGCCAAGGCCTATCAGCTTCTTCCAGGACGAAGGGCTGAATTTTCGTCCTCAAGGACTGTCCCAAGGACATCAGCTGGTGTGGAGGATATCATTATTGTCATTGGCGGCTACGTCGATAAACATCGACAGCAGGGTGGTTCTTCAACAACATCAACACCACTGACAACGTCGCAGACGACCGTCAACCAAAACCAGGGTCATGTTCAACACCAAGCAAACGCCCAGACTACGACCTCACACCGTCGGGAGTTCATCCGCGCCAATGTTTTACTTCATGAGACCTACCCAACCTCACGGACTGTGCATGGCTATAGTTTTCAGTCTAACCACTGGTACAGACTCGCTTCGTTGTCCCACGATCCCGGCTTTGACTTCGCTACAAGTGCCCATGGATCCACTATCTTTGTCAGCGGCGGAACTTTGACCAGCCAACGTCTTCAGAGATTTGACAAGAACAGATGGATCAGTGAGAACAGCCTGCCGGAGCAGAGATGTTCCCACTCTTCAGCTGTGGTTGGCGATCACCTCTATCTGGTTGGGGGTATGTGGTTCGACGATAGGGGTGTGTGCGGCGGAATGGTCTCATCCATCAGCAAGTTCTCCGTGTCTAGTGATGTGTGGGAGACCTGTTCTGGCACACTCCAAATCCCCGTACAGAAACCAGCAGTCGCCGTCATCCACGACAAGATCTACCTGTTCGGCGGCGTTGATCAGCATGGTAATTACGTGAAAAAGACCCAGTACTACGACACCTCCAAAGATGAGTCGTGTGTTCTGCACTCAATCCCCTGTCCCGCCACTGAGATCCGCGCCCTCTCTATCGATGGCGAGGTGTATCTTGTATCCAGATACGGCCTCCAGCAGTTCACAGATGGCAAACTCATCTGTAAGGCAAGTCTGCCGGAGCTCGACGGCTGTGTAGACTTTGAGATTTGCCAACACCGGGGACAGGTATATGTCATTGGGGGGTCCCATGAAGGACGTCTTCGTGGTTCGCGCGTCCTCATCAGCACGAACAGCTTCGAGGTGAAGACTCAGTCTCACTTCCTTGGCTTCCTCAGAGCTGGATTTGGTTGTGTGAAGGTCACACTGTCGAAAAAGTACTTGAAAGGAAACCGACAATGAGACCATAGAATGAGCCCTATTGTTGTATGTGAACGTGAAGGCTGGTTTCAAAAACTGAAATGTCTTAACAAGAAATGGAGATAAAACGCAACTCAAATGAATCCGTTATTGTCAAGACATTCACAAAAGCTGCTTTAGAACAGTGCCGATCATCCCTACAGGTATTTAATCAGTTGACCCAAAACTGAAATGTGCAAGTGCTATGTCTCTTAGGTATGTCATTATTCAATAAAATGTATTTTTCAGAAATCCCGTGACTATTTTGTTATTTCTCCACTTCATCATTGGAAAAAGTGGTTCATAGCGCCACTGGGACATGATTTTAATTTTATCAAGAAAGGTCGATTTAATGGGGAAGAAAGCATAGTGATGCAGGTTTCACATGACCTACATGTACACACTGGCATTGTGATGACAGTTTCTAGCCAAATACATTCAGGAAACGAACCATCGAACTTAGCTGGGACGGTTGATTTGAACTGTGGTGGGAATGTTTCCGGCGAGGGTTCATTTCGTAACAATCATCTGAAACTCTACATTATATTTGCATATTACTGAGTACGGCCTGTCACCTGCATATTGATCCAGTGATTTAATTAACATCAGAAAGTGGATAGGTGGGTACAACCTTACAGTTCGAGGCGATTACGATAAACAGTAAAATTTTAATTTATGATAATTTTTTTTGTTTTATTCCAGCATACTAGATACTCAATTACATGGGTATCGGTCGTGAGAATGTATTACAGGCTTAAGTACAAAGAGCAAAGAGATGGACATTGGTAATGTAAGGTTGTAAATCTATGGCTGTACTAGAATTGCTTACATAAAACTTCATGGTTATCAGCCAATGGTATCTAATAACAGATATAGTTTATCTGATTGTTAAAGATACAAATTCGAGAAAGGCACAATTGGCTATAGGCTAATAGCAGTACCAGAAGGCCAATAGAATACACAATCAGAAGCAAGTTGTCTGATTAGAAGTCAAAGGATGTTTAGAAAAGACAAAAATTGAAGAGTGGCCAAAAATTGCCACTCCATGACTATAAGCAAGTGAACTATCATATCAGATGGGTATTATCCAACTATAGGTGTATACACATATTTGACCTGCAAAGATTGGAGAGTTCTTTCTGAAACGTGTATGGCTATCAGCTAATAGTAAATCAGAAGTACATGTGATTTGCCTGAATAAAACTCTACAGCCCTTGAGTCCAAAGGCGATATGATAAGAAGATTAACATCATCAGGTACTTTGCATGATGACGGGGCCAGAACAATGCCTGAAACGTTGCATTCAAAAATAAAAAGAAGACAATACCCAGAACTTTTCTCTATGCACATGGTCTTCATTAAATAGCATGTTCTATACTGGACAAAATTAGTTAGGGATATATGTAAAATTTGAAATATGAATAATGATCTATCTACTCATTGATACACTGATAAAATATCAATAATAAAAACACCAATATCCCTAACTTATAACTTACTAACTTTTTTCCATGCAACTGATAAGCAGATTCTTAAAACTCTTTATTCGTAGATCTAATCTTTGAAGATACTCTTTGATTCATTATAAAATGTTACCTGTTTCACACCAATTGTTTCATCTCACAAAGCTATCGTAGCGCAGCGATTGTCGTACCTCCTACACCGTAACATAGATTTACGACAGTCGTAGCGATACGATTGTTTTGTTGAACGGGTCTCACAAACTATCTCCATTCCACTCATATTCACCCCACATGTATGATATAAGAGTCACTATATATAATATGTTATCAGTTATACCAGTTAATAACCACTAACAAAACGTTATGCACCGTTTCATAAGGAACACCCCCACACCCCCCACACCCACCGTGTAAACTAAGGGAGACAATTTTAGCACTCTTCAGTTCTTTGAGGTATGTTTAGTGTCAACTTCCTTTTGTCGATGTAGATGCCATTTCGACTCATATTTTACCCGTTTCTTACTTTGTTTTACACCCGTCAGACATGATTGCTGAATTATAACGTTCATCAGATAACAGAATAGAAATACTTCACAATGCATCTCAGTAGAGCTACATCGCTGTCGTCACAAACCTGGTGTCAAGTCGCTCATGCTCGTTCTTCATGGAAATTATGGCGGTCGTTGTTCAACGGTGCATCTTGCAGAGGGATAGCTGGACAGTCTGATAGTCCTATGAATGTTTTTGACAGGAAAGCGAAACGCATACAGAAAAACAGAACGGCTTTGATGAAAGATTATCAAGTATACGAGTATTTGAAAGAGGAGGTTCGTGTCATCTGTGATATCTGTCAATAACAGCAATACAACATTGGCCTCACAGTGACAATAGCAATTCTTAATGACATCGACATATGATTATATTCCTAAGTATGGAAAAACGTAAACATGTGCTGGGGTTTTATTTGGCATGCTGGTCAAACCCATGTAAATCTGTGAGATTGAGAGTGCAAAAGTTTAAAAGTTGCAAAATGGGGTAAGAGTTCCGCCCGTGCTCCCACCCCTATCAAAAGCCAAAATTACAAACTGACATGCATATGTCACCCTAAATATACATTCAATAAATTAGAACAGGTATAAATAACAAGCAGTGAACTTATTTCAGTGTTGGAATATTCCACTGTGGAAGGTGGAAATATTTTAAGTGAAAAGATGAGGGTATGAGCGGAACTCTTTCCATATTGTTTGTAATATAAGTAGTGCAGTGAAGTCACACTGAAAACTGTTCATCTGTGCCATTTCAATATTTTCCAAGATAACACAAATTGAGCATGTTTTCAATTACTGGATCTGTTCTTGGTTTATGTTATTATTCATCGTCATCTTGTTATGCCCATTGCTCAGATAGTATATGACCCGTGAAGGTCCCGGGGTAGAATAGGCCTTCAGCAACCCATGCTTGCCATAAAAGGTGACTGTGCTTGTCATAAGAGGCGACTAACGGGATCGGGTGGTCAGACTAGCTGACTTGGTTGACACATGTCATCGGTTCCCAACTGCACAGATCGATGCTCATGTTGTTGATCACTGGATTGTCTGGTCCAGACTCGATTATGTACAGACCGTCGCCATATAGCTGGAATATTGCTGAGTGCAGCGTAAAACTAAACTCACTCACTCACTCACTCAGATAGTATATATCAATCAACCAAAGAAGAGTAAGAATCAACTCTGAAATGTCATGTTTAGCAAGTACATTAGGTGATATGAAAACAAACATCTTTGACACATGTTCATCACTTCTAAATGACCTTCAAAGAACTTCAAGACACAACTTGCCTGCATTTTACATTTGCAGATTGGATACAGAGTTGCTGACAGAATCTGCGATGTTAAAAGGTAAAGTAGCAACTGCAAATAGGCTTAAGACTAATGATGTGGTAATACAACACAATATACAACAAATAACCGGTTAACATGGGATACTTATGAATTCTTGGCTATTCTGTCATATTACACCAGGATTTTGTCTAAAGACACTAAGATAGCAAACATGTCTGATTGTGTTGAATTTTCATTGTTTTTCAACAGAAAGTTTGGTGTTGCTGTTGATCTTGGTTGTGGCAGAGGTCATGTCTCCAAGCACATCTACAGTGACATGGTTGGGACATTATATCAGTGCGACATGGCAGACAGGGTACTGGTAGGTAGATACTAACTTAAACCTGTGCATGATAAAACAGACCAATTCCCAGCAAGTAGTTAGTGTTTGAAATTAGGAATGATAGTCCAGGGTACCCTGTAATTGCTCAAGTCAGTGCTAGATTCATATACTGGCATCTCTTGATTTGTAACTCTAGTGTAAGGATCATTTGGTTGTGAGTTTGAATCCAAGGCATTAACCACTAGTTTGTTAGACCCAGGCTGTTGTGATATTGCTGGAATATTGTAACATAAACTGTAATATTTACAATAAAATAGTTACATGGTGATTTGAAAGGTCTACAGGTCTGTAAGACCCTTGTAAATTCGATATTTCCTGAGGCGCAGTTGAAGGAAATACAGAATTTACAGGGGTCTTAAAGTACTGTACACTCTTCCAGAACACTGTGTGACAAATTTATTACCCTAAGATCTTTTAAATAAGCTTATCTTCAGATAACAACATTCAACCTTCGGGAGAATGAGACGCAAAATGTTTTGCCATGACATTTCCTGTATGGTCCCAAAGGGAGATAACGTGGGATGACTCAGTTTACGATAAAATTGATCGAATTTGATGTTTTTTCAAATGAAAAGTGAAATACAGAGAAAGTTTAGTTTTTTCAGTATGTGCATTGACACAAACAAGTAAAAAGTTGCGGCAACAATTTTATTGCCCTGTTCAATCTTATAATTGAATACACGACTCTCAAATTTTGAAGCAATCAGCTGTTTGGCAGCCACACTCCATCTACAGTCAAGGTCATTCGTACAACCCATGTAGTATGTTATGAGAGAGATAAGGGGGGTGTACGATTCGTACACCCAGGCAAATCTGCCTACATGGTTTTGTATGCTTTGGCTATTAACCAATCAGAATTGTTGCAAATTTATCTTAAGGGTAATAATGTTCTCTACGTGCTAATACTGAATATCACTAAAAGGAGTAAGGTAAACTTATAACACTGAGCATCAATTGGGAACTTTGTGGTATTCTGTTGAGTGAAGAGGAGGGAGGATTTTATCAGTAATTTGATAAAATCACTTAGGTTTGCCACAAAACATGTTTAAAGTTTATGAGTGAGCATAAAGTATGAATGTCGCTCTATGTATTTAGTGTTTTCTCATTACAGATGCAAAGTGCATTATCTCCAGAGGTGCCCACCCACCGAATTATTGCTGATGAAGAATATTTTCCTTTCAAAGATGATTCTCTTGACCTTGTTGTCAGCAGTCTCAGGTATGTTATTGTTGTCAGACAACCTGAGTGTTAGGTTTTCATGTCTTGTGTCCAGCAACAAAATGTCATTCACACACTCTCTGTATCAATGATGGATTAGGAAATTCAAAAGGTACACTTTCATCTCGTTGATTCATCATATTCCATATGCTTCTGTTTCCTATCTGGTAAATACAGGACATGGTGGTGATGCTTTTGTTCATTTTTGGTGTTCTAGCCTTCACTGGGTGAATGACCTACCAGGATGCTTTAGGCAGGTTTGTACATTTGCTGTAAACTTGATCACAGATTCAGTCTAAGGGTTCTACAGTTTTGAGAAAAATGAAAATGTAGATTTCCTCTGTGTTATTCCTCACTTTGCCATTCTTGCACTGATCCTGTTTCGGTGATGTTAGATAATGCAACAGTCTGTTACGAGATATCATAAACCAGTTCTCATTTAAATGTGAGCAATGTTCATATCTCAATGCTTAATACAGTTCACAAAAATGTATGCCTAAATGATAAGAAAATAGTACATACAACTTCTTCCTCATTTTCCTGTTGCATATAATTTTAATTTGTGTAGAGAAATATGCAGTTTCTGGTATCTTGAGTTGGTAAAAAGTTGCAATTTTATCAGTTGAAGCTGAAAAGAGATTTTCAGTACTGGTTTTCTCTTGGTTGTCTGGATTCCTGTATACATGCACTTGTCCTGTGTAGGTTCACAATGCACTGAAGGATGATGGGGTGTTTATTGGCAGCATGTTTGGAGGCGACACTCTGTTTGAATTGAGAGTATCCCTGCAGCTGGCAGAAACAGAACGGGAAGGGGTAAATATCACCACCCTGCATGACTAGAGAGAGGGTTGTTATGTCACCTGTCTGAATCAATCAAATATGATGAAAGGTGTACTTTCCAGTTTGTAATAACAAATTTAAAAAAAAGAAGTATATAAATTGCAAGTGCAGTGGCACTTGATTGTGGTCACTTGAAGTGGTAGACTTTTGACCCCTGTCAAATCATGGCATGATCCCATTGGCAGAGCCAAATGGGGGTTCCGGGGGTTCGAACCTGTACTTGAATCTTTTCCCCCATAGCTTCTTTTGAAAATTCCTGGATCCACAAAAGTACCTGTAAACTCACTTTAGAATAAAGAAATTATGGATCATAATTCTGAAAGACATATTCTTAATTACAGTGAACTTGACTATACAAAACATCATGTTAAATATATGACTTATTTCTTTCAGGGTTTTGCCCCTCACATCTCTCCTTTCACTGATGTAAGAGACCTAGGCAACCTACTGACAAGATCTGGCTACACCATGTTAACTATCGTATGTACTGGGAGATGCAGGGGAAGACATTCTTGTGTGATTGTGTGTGTGTATGCAAAACATCTAATGCCAAGCCTTTATTAACATCCTGGAATCATCTATGATCCTTCATGTTACAGTAACTTACAGTTTCACTTCCTGATATTTCATCTCTTTGTGCACAGGAATTTCAACTCCAGTCGTTAACAAATAAAAAGTTCTCAGTGTGCCGTAGGCTTAGCTAAAAACAGTGTGATACTGTATACAGTGGAGTCTTTTTTGGTTTTATTGGTTTAAATTTAACAAAATGGGTCTGCTTATTTCATTCAGGATCTGTAGATTTTATGACCTGCAGGCGGCAGCAGGCACTGATGACAAACTGGTAAATTAAAGTATAGCCAACACTGCTTTGAACTGAAACTTTCTTGACGAACGAAAAGCATCTTTTTTGTGCTTTGTTGCATCAAATTCAATACATAATAGGTCTAAATTATTTCCAAAACATTAACAAATTTAACATTACCTTGACTTAGTCCAGCTTCATGATGCCTTGAGGAGGTCACGTTATTGTTATTTATTTCATGCCTATTTATGATGGCAGGACACAGACGAACTTGTAGTGAACTACCCATCCATGTACGAACTTATGCAAGATCTCAAAGGTGAGATAACAGTCCAGAAATTGATTGAAGTGTAAGTTGAGGGTAATGTGGTGTATTATTGAGAGGAAGGTTTGGTGTAGTGGTGTGGAGAAGTGTGTTAAAGCTATGAAAAGATGGTACTTCTTATTACCCTTCCTGTGCTATGTAATCATATGAGTGAGTTTAGTTTTACACCACACTCAGCAAATATTCCAGCTATATGGTGGTGGTCTGTAAATAAACAAGCCTGGACCAGACAATCCAGTGATCAACAGCATGAGCACCAATCTGTGCAATTGGGAACCAATGACATGTGTCAACCAAGTCAGCAAGCCTGACCACCCAATCCTGGTAGTCGCCTCTTACGACAAGCAGGGCCACCTTTTATGACAAGCAATGGTTGCTTAAGGCCTATTCTACCCCGATCCTTCACGGTTCGCTATGTAATCAAGGAATGAAACAAGGACTTGTTGGCCTAGTGTCTACATGCAAGTGAGTTTACGTTTGCACCTCATTCGGCAATATTCCAGCTATATGGTGGCAGTCTGTACGTAATCAAGTCAATATGCATTGTCTTGAGTAGGGTAGTTAAACTGCAGGATTTCATCTTAGTGGCTATCATCATAGTCTACTGCTATGTATCATTACAAGCAATCACATACAAGCATGCATCCAAGTGGCCTTATAGGTGTAACAATATGGAATCCAAGTTAAAACCCATTTCACCTTGCCTGTTGGATGATGTATGACCATGTTCTCTCTTCCAGGTATGGGAGAGAACAACTGCTCTTGGAACAGGAAGTTATTGCTGCACCGCGGCACTACCAAAGCAGCAGCTGATATATATAAAGGTGAGTATTGGTTCTTGAAGAAGATCTTGCTTATGGACTTGGGAATAATGAGAGGTGGCTGTGTTACGCTGTCATGTGTATTGTGGCAGCCTTTTGATAATCTGGTCTTTGATGGGCGTGCTAGTAGTGGTACACATGTATTACACTGGACAGCTACTTACCATAATGTGGCATTTTAAAAGTTAGAAAGTACAATATAGACAATGGATTATAAAGAACCTTCCATACTGGATTAGAACCCTAACCCCAAATCTCTCAAAATAATCCTTCTTATTAAAATAAATGACCAAAACTTATAAGATATGGTGGAAGATGTCCGGTGTAATGCATTCTTACTACTGGACTGGGGTGACAGAATGGGCATGGAACCATTGATGAATGATAAATACCCTGTTAGAACACTTAGTCCTTCTTATAAGTAATGTGGGTTAGTTTGGGGTGATGGGTAGCCTAGGGGTTAAAGCGTTTGCTCGTCATGCCTAGCCGTGATACTGCTGGAATATTGCTAAATGCGATGCAAAACCGAACTTGATCGCTTCCTATAAATCCACAGGTCAACCAAGTCGCTTAAAGATCACTTATTTACGGATTTTTTGTGTGTATTTTAAAAGTATAGTAGAAGGGATGGGGCTTCTAAATCACCCCCGTATAAGTCATATAATCATCAATAACGTGAATCTAGACCCCTTTTTCACAAACTCCGAAAGAATGTGCACCACCATCTTTCTTAATTCTCACTTGGGGGACTGTGGCTACAAACGGACCCTCTTTTACTGTTTTTTATTCTTTCTAATCTTACTAATCTTTCTCTTTCAGCTGGTATTTAGACATTTGCTCATACACCAACCCACAGCGAGCAGGCTTGCCTGCTGTGGACTTGTGTGAGACGGGTTGTGTGAGGGGAACCCCCACACCCCCCACTATAGAGATTGAAACACATAAGTAGTAGAAGGGATGGGGCGTTCTAAATCACCATGGCATGAGCCATTGAAGTTAAAAAGGATTTTTTAGATACCAAAATCACTTTATGTGAAAGCAGACGGTTAGTGCCTGTTCTTTTGGGTCTAGATTCACGTTATTGATGATGATATGGCTTATACGGTGGTGATTTAGAAGCCCCATCCCTTCTACTACTAGTATATCATATTTATTTGCTGTGCAAGACTTGACACAAGCGGGGCCTCATTTATTGTGTCTCAGCATCAGACTTTTATGTTTTTCCAACACGTTTGCAGTCCTTAGTGCCATAGAATAGATTACTGTGGTTACATATGTTTTGGTCTGATGAGTGAGTGAGTGAGTGAGTGAGTGAGTGAGTGAGTGAGTGAGTGAGTGAGTGAGTTTATTTTTACTCTGCACTCAGCAATATTCCAGCTATATGGCTGCAGTCTGTAAATAATTGAGTCTGGACCAGACAATCCAGTGATCAACAACATGAGCATCGATCTGTGCAACTGGGAACCGATGACATGTGTCAACGTCAGTGAGTCTGACCACCCGATCCTGTTAGTTGCCTCTCACGACAAGCATAGTCGCCTTTTATGGCAAGCATGGGTTGCTGAAGGTTTGGTCTGATGAGCACACATTGAAATAACAACAATCATGATCATTTCAAACTAGCTTGAAAGCATTTTTCTATGGGCTGGTTGGCTGGATTCTCTTTTTTTTTGTTATTTTTCATAACCGAATCTGATTATCATAAAGAACCTGTCAGAACACATCTGTGACATAATTTCAGATCATATTTTCCATATATTGCAGAAATGCATGGAAATGAAGACGGGGTACCTGCAACATTTCAAATAATATACTTCATTGGTTGGAAACCAGATAAATCACAGGTAAGCCATTAAAGATTATTTTGATTTGAAACTAGAAATGAACTGAAACCAAAAATTAAGTGTTTACCTCACCATGCAACTTCTAAGTTTTTGATATATACTTTACAAGAAACTAATCATGTCATCAGTTCAAATTTCATCATTGCTATATTGAAAGTTCTTGATTTGAAATTCATAAGGTCATTGTGCTACATGTTATCAAAGCTGTTCCATTGAGCAATTACTGATTGAAATTGAATTTTCTGCCGTCTTATCATCCTTGGGGTGCCTCCATGGTGTAGTGGTTACAGTGTGCGCCCAGAGAGCAGAACATTGCAGGTTTGATTCCCAGCTGTGTCATACCATAAGACATTCAAATATGGTACTTGCTTGGCATTAATTGGTACAACAAGGACTGGTTGGTTCAGAGTCATTATAATGTTTTTGTGTTGGGGCATACATGCTTAACTGCGGCATGGTATCTCAGTGAGCTAGCACAATAAGACCCGCTCAAGTCACGGCGAGTACAAGCAGCCACACATACACATACATGCATATTGCTATATGAGTGAAACATTCTTAAGCACAATGTTAAACCCCATTTCACCTCGTACTGTCGTTCACCTTGGTAATCTTAACAATTGTACACATTTCTGCTGCAGTGAATTATTATGACATTGATATTCTTAAGTTTGCATTGAATAAGGTTTAAAGGTTACTTAGATGGATAAATGAGGGCATGACAGGCATCTAGATATGAAGTGCCACATGATGTGACCATGTCACTGTGAAAGTTCTCTTACACCAGAGTTGAAAATGAATAGTTTCATCCCCACAATATTTGCTCCTGAGGAAGAAACTGATCTTGGTGTCCAAATATATACATGATATGTGATATACACAGTCCATATGAGAGTGAAGGTGCATAATTTATATGTTTTAATCTAAACTGACCCCTGAAGGTCCAGGTTAGAATATTGATTTTCAGTAACCCATGCTTGTCGTAAGAGGTGACTAATGGGATCGGATGGTCAGGCTTGCTGACTTGGTTGACACACGTAAAACTACACTCAGTTACTCTCTTTAAACTATACTCCCTTATTTTATATCCATTGACCCTGTGGACATTTTGTGTATATTGCAGCCTGAGGCAGCCAGGAGGGGATCAGGTCAGGTGTCCTTGAAAGACCTTGATCAGTTGGATAAGCTCACCAAGGACTTCCATGATGCCAAGGACCGCTATGATAAGGATAGGCTGGACGAGATAGCTGAACAATTGCAGAATAGAACTAAACCTGACAAAGATGACAAGAAATAAAGAAGATGTTTGTCCATGTCCAAGGAACTGAAGACGATATTGTTCTCAGAAATGAGGAAGACAGTGTCCTCAAAAGGTGAAAAGGACATTGTCCTCAAGTAGTGAAGAAGACATTGACCTTAAGTAGTGAAGAAAACATTGTCCTCAGGAAATAGAGGAAACATTGTTCTCATTGTTGATGCTCATTTTTAAGATCACCTGGTCTATAACCGATCCCAATGATCTCCAATGTGTGGTGGTTGGAAGAGATGACCAAATCAATGAGATAGCTAGTTGGGTGACTTTGCTGATTGGGTGTCATCGACCCTGACAGTGTGTGGATTGTGGTTAACAACATAATCAATATCAGTCACTACATCATCTAGTCTAGACGTATTTATTTACAGGCCTCTTTCATGTTCTTTGAATATTGCTGAGTGAGGTATTCACACACTTGAGAACGGCAAAATGATGAATATCTTGAGACGAACTACTGTGCTTGGGGCCATCAGGACATCACAGCCTACATTATGACTGTGAGATTGAAAACTTCCTAATGGTACAGTCAGGCCGCGTTAATCCGGACACTTCTGTTTTTCATAAAAAATGTTCGGATAGTGAAACGTACGGACTACTGAAATGAACTTTTATGAACACCACTACAGTAGAGTTACTTCCCTTTGACATGGCAATACAAAAACATACGAACGTACACAAATTTCAAAAGACTTTATTACAGTTTGTAGACATAACAACTTGAATATTCATATAACAAGACCCGTGAAGGTCACGGTGTAGAATAGGCCTTCAGCATCCCATGCGTGCCATAAAAGGCGGCTATGCGTGTCGAAAGAGGCAACTAATGGGATCGGGTGGTCAGGCTTGCTGACTTGGTTGACACATGACATTGGTTCCCATTTGTGCAGATTGATGCTCATGTTGTTGATCACTGGATTGTCTGGTCCAGACCCGATTATTTACAGACGGCCACCATATAGCTGGAATATTGCTGAGTGCAGCGTAAAACTAAACTCACCCAATTGCGCAGATTGATGCTCATGTTGTTGATCACTGGATTGTCGGGTCCAGACACGATTACTTACAGACCGCCACCATATAGCTGGAATATTGCTGAGTGCGGCGTAAAACTCACTCACTCCAGTGAGCAAATGTACCTTGTATCTACATTGATGAATCTTCATGTCCTTGTAGACCCTTTTGTCCTGTTGAAAGCCTCATTAAATAAACATATGAAAACTGGTTGTGTATATTGTTTATATTGAGAGCATTTTATGTTGAAAACATTTGATGATTAGTTAAATTGTATACATAGTGGTGATCTGTGTATAATCAAGTCTGGACTAGACGATCCAGTGATCAACAGCATGAGCATAGACCATTGCGATAGGATGACATGGGTCAACAACCAAGTCAGCGAACCTGACCGCCCTATCTCACTAGTCGCCTCTCATGACAAGCATAGTCGCCTTTTATGGCAAGCATGGGTTGCTGCGAACCAGTCCTAACTCAGATCTTCATTGGTACCTCTATATAAACCACAAGCAACAATTAAAACTTGCTTTAAACATAATATGTAGGACACCTGAATTGTTTCAGCTTTTAATCAAAACATTTCAATAAAAACTACAAACAAGTGATGAAAAATATTTATTTCTGCTTGCCCATCACATGTTCAGAAAGTTCCCAGTGTAATCCTGTTGTGGATATATTGTGTTGAGACAGCACTATACCCATAAATCCTGCTGAAAGTCTGGTACGCATTTCTAGTTTAGCCCTCCACACAATTAGGCAGGAAAATTTGGGCATTGTTGGCAGATGAAGTGGTGTTATATAGAATGACTTTATTCCCCTTCAGAGAACATGTGGTTGGTGGTCTAGAATATGTATTAATGTGTTAGCTCATCTCACCAAAGACCCGTAATCCAGCTCCCCATATGGATACAGTGTGTGAAGCCCATTTCTGGAGTACCTCAAAATAGTATTGCCGGAATATTGCTAAAAGAGATATAAAGCCTCATATACACACTCACTCACTCACTCACTCACTCGCTCAACAGGTGGATTAACATGATACATGTATATGATTATCGTTCTGCTTCTGGATGTGGGTTCATGTGATGTAATATCACAGGTAGATGCTTGTACAATTAAATCATTCACCTGGATTGGTCACAATTTAAAATTCTTCCCCTCCATTGCAAAAGATTTTCCAGGTAGTGATGAATCAGGAAGACGAGATATAAAAGTCTGAAAATATACAAAAAACATGTTCAAGAGGCTTTGCCCACTTCATAATATCAGACCTAAATACATCCAAACGGTGACTGTCTGAACCGATCGTTGCCCCTTTAACTAGGAGGTCATGATATAGCAATGGTATTTGTTAAACCACCACAATAGCCAGGGTATGAAACTCCCAAAAATTTCATCCAGATCACTGATTAGATGTAAAACTTGCTAGCCCTGGCTAAAACCTACCTGCCCACAAAATATCTTCATATACAATGCACGTGTGTACATTTTAACCTGACCATCGGGCAGGTGAATTTGAGAACCTGAAAGTCTGTGTTGAGAACATCTGTCCTGGGAGGTAAGGCAGGCAGGTATTTTGAATGCTGCTATAAGCCAGCCAATATGGATGTCACTCAGTGGACATGGCTACACGTCACACCCTAGGACTAGCTTTCATCTTCTAAATTGAATTGTTTTTAAATTACCAATAAATTGGTAAAACAAATTAAGTAAAAAGCCACGAGCATGATGAGAATGACCATGCTTGACCTATGAAATAATAGCATGTAAACCTACTAGTATCTGTTTCTGATGAGCTCAGTTATAAACTGTTGTAGCTTAGAAAACAGGCAGCATTGATTGAGATTTGGGATTTGTTTTCAGAGAGAGAAATTTCCATCTGTCAAACTTTCCAATAGTCACAAATGGAAGGGTGAGGTGGCCCTGAGTTTAAACTCCCAATGGGTATGATTTCTGGAAATTACTCTTTGAATATATTACTTTAATGAATTGAACATTGCAAGAAGTAGCAGGTAAACTTTCTTCTTGGAGTTATGGCATCTTCAACATGCTCACCGTTGGCCTGTCGTGTGTCTCCAGCTGATAGCCTATGCACATGCTGTCCGTAGTATGAGCCCACAGAACTTCAGCTGTAACATCAACAATATGACTATCACCCAAAAAACCCCAAAATTTACCGATGGAAATATTTGATGCACTGATATATATATTCTGTATAGTGAAAGAGTGTTGATATATAGTGAGTGTGTGAGTTTGATTTTATGACACTTTTCGCAATATTCCGGCAATATCATGGTGTGGGACACCAGAAATGTGCTTCACACATTATACCCTTGTGGGGAATCAAACCCAGACCTTTGACGTGATGAACCAGTCCTTTAACGACTAGGCTACCCCACAGCCCCTGTATTAATACATAAAAAAGGAATTTCCAAATTGAAAAATATTTACTCTCTTATTTAGTCACTGAGTGTTTTGATATCAATTTAATTTGTTACACTGTACATAGGATGTTCTGGGATGGGATGCCATGCATAACATGTTGTGCTGTGATTAGAGATGTCTCTTGCCTTATCAACATGTTCTGAGATCAATTACAGACTTTCAGCAAATCCTTGCCCAAATAGTTATATGACTTGTGTCATTAAACTAACATGTAATAATATAACCAGTGTATGAAATAAGGCCTGTCCGACTGCTTGAGACGGGTTCCATGTCTGATGGATGGTCTAAATTTACAGCTGGCCAGCATGATTATTTTGTAAAAGCTTTGGATATTCCATGCATCTGGGTAAATTCACCAGATCCAGGTCTGGTTAAATCCATTTTGGACTGGTAACATTTTGGCTTCATTCATTCACTGATATCTCATACACTGATCTGAGTGACATTTGTGACAGCTCATTCTTAACACTCATATGTCTCTAACATATATGGTGGGCTTATGAAGTGAAAACCTGGGATAGAATTATAGAATCCATGCTTGTTGTAAGAAGCAACTAACAGGAACGGGTTATCAGGCCTACTGATTTGGTTGACACATGTCATTGTGTCCCAAGTGCATGTTGATGTTCATGCTGTTGATCACTGGTTTGTCTGGTCCAGACTCAACTATTGAGAGACCACAGCAACATAGCTTTAATATTGCTGAGTGTGGTGTTTAACAACAAACCAACCAAAATGATCACTGGTTTGTCTGGTCCTGACCTGATTATTTAGAGACCGCTGATTTATAGATGGAATGTTGCTGAGTGTGGTGTTCAACAATAAACCAACCAAAACCAGTAGTTGACTAGTGAAGACTATACCATGTGTCTGACACTACCAGGATATAAGTGTAATGCACACTGTGCTATAGTACCTTCTCTGAAACCATCATCATCTGAGAGATGCTTCAACACCAGCACACCACCATGTTTGTCCTCCACACCAGACAGGAACTCTGATTCTGAAAAATGGAGAACAGCCACGTAGGTGAACGCTTATATCTAACTTATTACAAGATACTTTTGACAAACAAAACACAGTTCTAGGGGATTGAAGTTTGAAATATTTAAAAGTTATTTCACATGACTACTCCAGTATGCTCATTGCATTTATTTATGATCCTCTTTCTTATCAAAAGTGAGTGAGTTGACAAATATGCTGCAATATTCCAACAGTGTCATGATGGGGGACACCAGAAAAGGCAGGGGGACACCAGAAAAGGCAGGGCTCCAAGTAATGTTTCAACATCATGAATATGCATTCCTTATGTTTTCAGTTCATATATATGCACCACAACACTGCCACTCTTGTGTAAACATGTCAATATAACAATACTTTTCTCAGATAAATATGTCTACATGATTCTAAGACCATGCACCATTGCTGTGCTGCGTATCCGCTATGTTTTCTACATTATTTCCTATCATATTATGCATATTTGTTTGTATCCATACACATGCTGAAAGGCCCTTATCTGGAGCCCTGCAGAAAGGGCTTCACACATTGTACTCATCTGAGGAATCACACTCAAGTGAGTATGTTCACCAAGATGCTAATTTGCCACCATTATGATAAGTGACCTGTTGTACCTAGAAAGTTGTTCTTGAATGTGGAACTGACTGCTAAACTGGCATTTGGTTCCTTCTGCACATTGTCTGCGCACATCTTGGCTAGGAAGGTCTTGATCAGATGTTCACCACCGCCTGCAACAGAGATCAGTGTGGCTTACATATCTCAACAGGGTGGCAGAACATACATACAAATTAGTATCTATTTTACAGGCTTTTCAAAGGGTAACCTCATACGTAAGGTCTCATTACACAAAGTGATATACAGTAAGTGCAGCCATGTCAGTTTTCACATTATGAGCAGCCATGTTGCATGGATATTGGTAATGTCTGTAAGGAAAGAATCAAGCTCACAATATGCATCCATATTGGGCAATGAACCTAGCTATTGGTTACTTTTTGTTTTAACCACTGTAATATATACAACTTTGAGATCAACTGACTATTTGACTCCGCAAGAGATCATCCCCATTCCATTACAGAGTTAAGCATAATTTACATTCCCTCAAACACTGAATTCCACACCACAACAAAACATCATGCTGCAGTCCCTCATATTGTCAGGTGTCCTGTAACCATCATGTCTACAGCCCTAGCTCTAGCTCTTACAGATGGGTAAATTTACCTGAGGAGACCACAGCAACACCTGGTTTCCCATTACAGCAGCCATTGTGAGCCCAGGATCCAACACCATAATGAGCTGCCTGTCGGGGCAAGACAACAGCATTGAACACATCATTGGACAGTGATTGATTGACTGACTGAGTTTAGTTTTACGATGATTTTAGTCATATTTGAGCACGGCAGAGGATACCAGAAATGGGCTTCACACATTGCGCCCATGTCGGGAATTGAACCCGGGTCTTCAGCGTGACGACTGAATGCTTTAACCACTAGGCCACCCCCACTGCTCCAGTTTGTTTCAGAGAATTGTTGGGATGGGTTATTCTTTTGCACTGAGGTTCCATACAAAACACTATTACAGGAATATCAAGATATCATAATATTCCAGGAATTAGTTAATTGGGATGAATATATGATTCTACTGGATGCCTATATGCCATGATTGCTTGATGCCAGATATGAACAATGAACAATAACAGAAACAGAAAGCTAAAAATCAGCAGAAATTGAATGCATGATTTAGTGTAGACCTTAAATATTGAATGTAACTGAAACTAATAAACATAGAAAATTGGACCTCAACTCTGATTAACTACTCAATATTAGAAGTTAAATACTGACATGCAGTAACCTTACTTGAGGTGTTATTGCCACAAACATGATAAAATATTGCGTTATACTTTGATTTGTAATACATGACAACTGCTTCTAAAATATGTTTAATAAGCCATTGCGCGAATGGCTGACAAATCAGCATCTAAAATGGTATATATGTAACACCTCAAAATAGCCCCTACATATTGCTCAAAAATAATTCACACAGAAAATAAATGTGTCAGAAATTCTATCCAAATGTCCAATGAAAACAAACACAATGTTTCAGCACATTCAACACATGCTAAACTTATGACATTAACTGCAGTGCGGACAAAACAGTTTCTTTTACTGTAAAATCCCCATGGCTTTCCAGGGTTATAATACTTCTGTAGCTTTAGCCCTTAACATATGCATACAGGGATTCAAATATGCTTATACAAAGTCAGCTACAAGCCACTGTAACCCAGACACCACTAACCCGTGAAAATTGTGGTTAGAAATGTCTTTAGCAACCCTTTCTATTTATCAGAGGCAACTAATGGGATAAGTTGGTAGATCTGCTGACAGGGTCGACACATCATCATATCCCAACTGTATAGATCGATGTGCTTGCTGTTGATCACTGGATTGGATGGATGTTAAATGGTGTGGTGTGGTGTGGTGTGTGTGTGGTGTGTGTGTGGTGTGTGTGTGGTGTGGTGTGTGTGTGGTGTGGTGTGTGTGTGGTGTGGTGTGTGTGTGGTGTGTGTGTGGTGTGGTGTGTGTGTGGTGTGTGTGTGGTATGTGTTAAACAACATACAGAAACCACCATATAAGACTATGTAAGACTACACTCTTTTTCCACAAATATGCAGTGTCAAAAGATTCAGATCATATCAACTTTTTAACTTTCAATACAAAACAACCTTTTAGATGAAACAATCTGAACACCATATTTGGTGTGATGGGGTTAGCATGAGACAGAAAATTACTTTAAACTTCTGCTTGTTCAGGACACAATGAACAGAAATGATGCAGAAATCAGGACACAAGTAATGACAGAAGTTTGCCGACTTGCTAATTAAGAGATCATGCCTGATTAGAAAGTGACAAGCAACAGCCATTAAAACAGGAAATCCTGAAACAATGTTGACCAGACTGATAGTGTTTCTCTTGCCATGAGTATGTAAGGTTGCTGCAGGAACAGGTTCAAGCTGTATTTAGTCTGCAGAAGGAGACCAATCAATACACAGCCTTTTAGCTTGATTGAATGACACGAGAAGATTACATGGCAGCAATTTGAGGCTACAGGACCTCACACACGGCAGAGACTCGTTACAGGACAGGGACTTGTCCCAGGTAGCTTCAGTCTGGATCCCTGGCGCCTCAGGTAAGTGCTATCTTGGGATGTGACATCACATCAAAAGGTGAGGTGGGAAATTGGAAAAAGGAAAGATGTGTTGGTGGGAAGATGGATCGATTTTGATATGGATTAGTGGGTGACGATGGTTAGAATAAGTTTTGTGCTTTTTTTGGAAAGGGTTTTGTTGTAAAAAAGGCACAAAATAGTAAAAAAGAGAAGCTGTTAAGTTGTAAATGTTTGGAAGAGTCAGTAGGAGAAGAGTTTTATGTGTATAAGTTGGTTAAATATTTTTGAAGGGTCAATAGGAGAAGAGTTTCATGTGTAAAAGTTGGGTAAATAGTTTGGAAGGGTCAATAGGAGAAGCGTTTTATGTGTATAAGTTGGGTAAATAGTTTGGAAGTGTCCATAGGAGAAGAGTTTCATGTGTAAAAGCTGGGTAAATAGTTTGGAAGGGTCAACAGGAATAGTGCTATATTCTTAACAATGGGGTAAGTTTTTTGATATATTTTGTTGACATGGTAGATATGTAAAAGGAGGGGGTTAAATAGTGTGAAGGGGTCAATAAGAAAAGTGCTAAATGTGAAAAAATGGACACAAGAGGATGCATGTTATATGTGTAAAAGTGGATAAATAGTTTGGAAGGGTAAATAGAAGCATTTTATGTGTATAAGTTAGGTAAATAGTTTGGGAGGAGAAGAGTTGTATGTGTAAATGTGGGATAAATAGTTTGGAAGGGTCAACTGAAAAAGTGTTAGATGTGTGAAAAGGTAAATAGGTAGAAGGAAAAAGTGCTAAACGTGGTAATGTGGGTTTAATAGTTTGAAAGGTTAATGGGATAAGCATTTTATGTGTAAATGTGAGGTAAATATATTGGAAAAGTGCTATATATAGAAAAGTAGGGTATATAAAAGTAGGGTAGGTAGTTTAGAAGGAATAATATTACAAGTGTTAGATGGGGTAAATAGTTTGAATGGGTCAGTAGGAAAAGAGACGATGGGTTTTTATGAGTGAAGCTTATTTGTTTTATTAAACAGTAGAGAAAATGATTCTGAATGGATACTGACGATGCCAGGGATTTGATTAATCATAAAGTGTAGTAAATAATTTGGTAGAGTCACGGAGTGATCTAATGTGTGAATTGAGTATTAGTGAGTTCCACAGTATTCCAGCAATATCATTGCAGAGGACACCAGAAATGGGCTTCATGCAGTCTGTAGAAAGGGGCAATCAGAAGGTTACACTTTCATCAAACTTCATTTTTCTGCTGGCAAGAAAAATAACAACTGCTTCATGTGAACCAACCAGAGAAAATGAGTTTTTCAGTGAAGATGTAAAATTTTCAATTAAACCTCACAAGACATTAAAATATCACATGTAACAATCAGCTGATTAGTTTACTTAGCATGTTTCCATTCATGCTTCACTATGTTTTATGCAGTGCGCAACATGATGAAACATGTGGATGTTTAAAAGAATGGGAGAGCTGCTGCACCATTCTCATTTCAGAAATAGGAAATTTGTGTTACTTCATTTTCTTCTCTCATTAGTGGATTCAAATCAAAATGGTTTGTCACATTTCACTCATTCATTCAAAGCAATCCTCAACAAAACCATAAAAGGATACTCAGAAGGTAAACATCACCGGTTATTTCAGCATCACTGCTATACTAAACCTGCCAAAATTACAGAGAAATTTTATCTGACATTATGTAACTGCTGAGCTGAGCTCAAGAGCCACACCCTTTAGCCAGTGCATGGTGATGGATATTTGTGGATCGGGCAACAAACACAGCAGTATGTTTACATGCATCTCAGACATGTAACACAAAACACTGTTATGTTCAGAGAGTGTGAAGCCATGCACGCCCATGAAGGTTACAACATATCCCTTTTAAGTGATTTGCCAATCATTGGTTCTACTCTATATATTCACTTGTATTACACTTGAGCTTGGTTCTACACTGCTTCAGGCAGAGCCTCAGCAATAGTATGGAGACCAAGAATGGACAGACACAAATGTCTTTGTCAAAGACATTCAAATATGGGATTTCTGATAAAATTTCTAACTGAGAATTTGCTGCTAATCAATCTTTAAAACACTGGAAAAAATAAGAATTGTAGGTTTAATTGCATATCAACATTCAAAATAAATCCTTTTTTTTCATTGGAATGACAGTTTTGTAATTCAAAATCAAATTTAAAGAAGAGTATGTAAAGATTAATCAATGAGCTATAAGTAATATCAGGTCTCAGTAAATGATCTATGGAAGAGGGCGGTTTTTACTGATCTGTCAAAATACTGGTGGTAAAAATAGTGTCATGCTGTTGTCAGTTACGTCAATAGATTGGTGTCAGGGAGGAGTGAGTTTAGTTTTGCACCACACTCAGCACTAGTCCAGCTTTTTGGCAGTGGTCTGTAAATAATCGGGTTTGGACCAGACAATCCAGTGATCAACAGTATGAACATTTATCTATGCATTTGGGAACCTATGACATGTCCACCAAGTCAGCAAGCATGACCACCCAATCCCATCAATCACCTCTTATGACATGCATGGGCTACTGAAGACCAATTTTAACCTTTCAGTCCATAGTTCTCAATCAGAATAATTAAATGAGTTCACATAATATCTCACCTGCAGAACTTGAATGAGGAAGTAAAAGTCAACTTCAAGTGATTTGTTATTATAAATATCAATGACCAATCTTCAGGTTCCTTTTAGTATGGTTTTATGCCACTTATAGCAATATTCCAGCAATATCAAAACAAGGGACACCAAGAAAATCTAACCACCAAGATGGCTGTGAAATATGTGTGTGAATGAGTGAATGAGTTTTGTCTTACATTGCTTCTAGCAATATTCCAGCAATATCAAAGCAGGGGACACCAGTAAAATCTAACCACCAAGATGGCTGTGAAATATGTGTGTGAATGAGTGAATGAGTTTTGTTTTACATTGCTTCTTGCAATATTCCAGCAATATCACAGCAGGGGACACCAGAAACAGGCTTCACACACTGTAACCATGTGGGGAATTGAACCTGGGTCTTCATCGTGATGAGCAAACGCTTTAACCTTTATGCTACCATACCACCCCATGGAGCACTTAACATCAGTGATGATATCATGTGTAAAAAGAAAAAGCATGCCCTGACCTACCAGTAACTATTGACACCTAAAAAATTTGATTAAAAATTCAAAGGCTGATGCATAAACAATGCAGTGGTACTCCTGCCCAGCGTCCCAAATGATCCCCATCCTGGAGGCCCCACATTGGTTGTTATTGGCAGTGTCAAATATTTGCAGGCCCTTGTGGCCTTCAGTAAATTATCTGTTATTTGTTATTGTTATTTTTTAAAATCTTTTCCATATTTTTTGTTATTAATGTTTGAGAACCAGCCATGATTTATCAGATATCATGTTTTTTTCCTGGTATTTCAATGCTTTGCGCAGAGGAATGGCAACATTAGTTTTTATTAAAATACAAATTTCTCTCTGTGCCAATTTTGTAGAAACAGTGCGAAACTGTGTACAGTGTAAGAGCATGGATTCTGCTACACATTAGAAAAGAAAAATATTGTTTCATAGTTCCATTTTGCGAATGGA
This sequence comes from Haliotis asinina, assembly GCF_037392515.1. Taxonomy (NCBI): domain Eukaryota; kingdom Metazoa; phylum Mollusca; class Gastropoda; order Lepetellida; family Haliotidae; genus Haliotis; species Haliotis asinina. The sequence continues at coordinate 25,215,872 of NC_090287.1, forward strand.
GGTGGGGGGTGGGGGGTGGGGGGTGGGGGGCTTAATATTTCTGGTGTAACTGACTTGGCAAAGATCAATGCTACTAGAAATCCTTTCAAAACATCTTTGCATGATATCAATATTTTAGAAGATCTGCTTCCATTACATGTATGACACTTTAAAACTAATGAAGCATTGTGAAAATAACCAGCATTGTGCTGAACACATTACAACTGGCATTTACAAACAATATTTCATTATCCAATATTACTGAAATTGCCTTTTCTAAGAAAATTGAACACAGGGCAAAGACACTCACATCACATAATGACTAATCAAGAAATACATCAAAATGATCATTTTAATATGGCTGTGATAGTGGTTATTTAGAAAATTAGTTGTGTAGTTTTAGCTTCTTGGCTTCAGTGTCTTGGCTTTCAAGTACTCGTTGAAACACATTATAAATGGTCCGCTTGGGCAGTGAAGTTAATCCTTTCATTACAGGGTAGGTACTTGCACTAGAATTTCCATTGATACATCTTGACAAGAATAAAAATCACAGACAGACTGATAGTCTCTTGTGTGTTACTAACCGGTCCCATCCTGCCTGTATGCTTCATCCAGATCCCTCCACTTGAGCAGCCGGCGGCCATGTTGCCGTGCCCATCAACACATACACAGCCCACTGTGTCCTGGACACCACTACCCTCGCCACACTGAAACACATCCACTGAAAGATGAACACTGTGGACCATAGGTTTTAAATGTTAAATGAATTACCACAAATCTAAAAACATAATGTTTATTCACTTTGTCAGTGTTCTGCAAAGAAATACATCACTGGCAGTATTGTATAACACTGCTGTAAGGGTTTTCATGATGGTTCTTACACTGTTATTGACCTGTTATTTACATTATAGATAACAATGTGAGAATCTAAAATGAAACATTGCTTTATCCACTAAATGAGAACCTGTCAACCCCAAAACTGTATGCTTCATTTTGGACTAACCAACCTCTAGAATGCCAGTCAAACAACTTGAAAATTCCAAGCTTTGTTATTACTTTGAGTGTTGAACTTCAAATCGGGTGGCTACTGACCAGTTCTATATGCATACCCATTTGAAGTGACACCTTCAGTCAGCATGCATTTGACAATCCATTCATATTATTTTGCCTTGTATGTCCAATGTTTGAGTGACCAAGTGACATAGATTGTAGTCTTGCACTGATGTATCATATTTACCATGTCAAACAAATTTCTTTACAAACATACCCACCACAACAAGTAGCTTTCTTGGTGTTTTGTTTGAAATTATACAAGCAAACTGCAATCACAAATTGCTCAAATACTCAAGGTACTAAAGATTTAACTTACTTGAAATCATATAGAAACTTTAATCAGTAGCTTTCAAATGTTTCTTTTGAAAAAAGAGCTCCCTTTCTTAATAGGTATGTTAATCATATGACCAGTTGGAATGGCAATGGGACACTGGCAGGTTCTTCATGATGACTATAAAACTGGTCATGCTGATTAAATTACTGGTACCAGGCAAGTGAGGCCGTGCTAATCAAAGTTGGTTGTTATTAGTTCATTAGAGCAACTGATTACATTGTGGGTAATGATGACTATTGCATGTTGTGGTGATTATGAGGAAGGACTTGCTCAGAATACGAAACCACGGCCATTTCAGGGTGCAGGAATTCTGCATGTTTGATGCAATTATCACCGAGGAGACCAACTGGAGCCTTCTTACTGCTTCACAGGTGATAAATGTTGATTATCAAATGTTTCTTTATAGGGTATTAATGAAATTATTACCTTCAACACACAAAGACGAAATCAAAGTGTGTAAATTATTCACAGAACAGAAATCCAAATTTTTTGTGCTCACATGCACACATGGACCACTGCATCACTTGTGACCTTGACACTTTCTTGTATTGCTTGAGATGACTAGTGTTCGAATTTCACTTGTGTAAAAACTGATTTTCATAAACATTCCTTCACTGTGTCTTGACACTGTTATCTGTTAACAGTCTCCGGTCATTGGTTGCAAACAGCAGGGGACAACGGAAATGGGCATCGTGGGTAACTGAACCTGCATCTTTGGCATGAGGAGCAAACATTTTAACCACTGGGCTACGCCATACAAATATAAGAAGTGTCTTTCTTGTATCTTGTATCCTTCCCTATGCAAAGAGTAAAACTCCAAAGACAAACTAATCCTGAAGTAAAAAAGAAAGGATCACTGTACACTTGTTTCTCTTACTCAGCTTTCTGGGGAGTATACAACCCTGTGAGGTGCTAGAAGGCTAGCGGTCACATCACCATTTCATCCTAAAAGAGGCAGCGGGGTAGCCTTATGGATAAAGCATCTGCTTGTCATGCTACAGACATGGGTTTGATTCCCCAAATCAAATGTGGGGTACAATGTGTGAAGCCAATTTCTGGTGACCTCCACTGATATTACTGGAATATTGCTAAAAGCCCACTCACTCACTCACTCACTCAGTGCTCCATTCATATGTATTACACAGCCATTTTGGTGGTTAGATTTTCTGGTGTTCCCAGTTGTGATATTGCTGGAATATTGCTGGAAGCAGCGTAAAGTCATACTTACTCCCACTCACTCATCCTACCAGGTATCCACTTCAGTGCCATGTAAACAAATGCAGTGTGTGCTCAGTGTTAATTCTAAGATCTCTGGGGAGTGTACAGCCCAAACTGACTGACTCACATGAGGGCTAACAGTCCCATGACAATCTAGTCCTATCAGGTATCCTTGATGCTGGATTAACAGAGGCAAGTTTTGCATAAATGCATGTGTCTAAAAGTTCTCAGGTGGCAAGCTACTTTTCAAGCAGCAAGTCACCTATCCAAGGCTTTGGTGTGGTCCTGTGCATAGAGTTCAGGTCACGAATCATTTGAAGTTGAGCTTGGAGAGTCTTTGGATGGGTGACAGAGTTTGGCTGCTTGACTCCTGAGAGTTTCTAGGATTTCAGTCCTGACCCACAACGAAGTACATCGTGACTGCTAGATGTGAGCAGAGTATGTCCATGTATGCTATGCTTGGTGCAAGACAAGACAGTGTGGAGATTAGTCCACACTTAGGCTACATTGTGAACTTGTTTACTGTCCTTGATTGATGCTGCTATCATTGACCTTGGTTTGTTTGGTTCAGGTCGTAACTCACATACTTTAACACAGACTTATGACTGTCATGGCACTATGATTGCTTTATGAAACAGACCCTTGATGACCATGGGTTTGTCTGGTCCAGGCCTGATTTCTCTAAAGTCTGCATTGTCCGCTGACATACACCATGAATCACATTACATCCATCAATTCACTCACCACAAGATCATCCTTTTCTGTCTTCATCTTTTTGTGAATATTGTCATCTGCTGTCTGTCTCTTCTCCTGGTGTTCCAACTTTCTCTTGTACTTCAGGTATGTTCTTTGTGAGCTCTCTGGAGACAACATTTACTCTATCAATACTTTGGGTTGTCAGATTTATGGTATCAACCACACAATATTCTCAAATAGTAGTAGGGATCATAAGGGGCGTGTGTGCGTATGGTGATGGGATGTTGGGAAGGAGGTGGGAAAAGCTGGTCGACCAAGAATAGGTCTCACCATAAGGCCAGTGAGTAGTACTTACTCTGTGTGGTAGGTCTAGATACAGACAAACCATCATTATTCTTGTACATTAAACAGTAGTATTACAGCTGAATGATGTGGTGACATGTGTCAGCCAGGTCAGTGAATTTGATCACCAGACCCCATAAGTCTCCCCTTACAATTCTCATGACAAGCTTGGAAGGCCAATTCTAACCCAGATATTCACCAGTTAGTGTCTTACTGACTGATTCTGCCAAAATAATCCAATTTGCCATTTGGAAGGCTTAACTGAACAAAACCACATGACGCCATACACATATTGGGGGGCGCAATGAAAACAAAGACATAACTCATCTAAACATGTAACAACCGTCTGCTTTGACATCTCTGCAACGCGTATGCCCTAAATGAGGCAATGCACTTGGGCTACTTTTCAGTTTAAATAGGTTTGATACCATCAAAATTATATATATTCAGGGACTAAGTGTTAGAGTAAGAACCCCTAACCATCACACCACCCCAAAATCATCACACGTCCCCAAGTTCGCTATTTTGTAGACTTGACCAATTCTAGTAAGAGTCACTTGAGATGTAACAGAAAGTGGGTTTACATTAGCAAAAGCAGTTTTATTAGGGGAAATATGAAAAAGATCTGATTTGCTGAAACTGCACTATGATACCAAGATACCAAAGATGGGCATTATGTCTACTAGTTGCTGAAATGTGTGAGAGCATCTGGTATATGAGGTAATAATATGGTGAGATTCCTTCTTAATGGACCCACAGGCTATCAAATAATTCAAATGGATAATGTCCTTGACTGCTCGGGGTAGCTAAACCTGACTCCTATGAAATGTTACCTTAACTAGAGAAGTAACTGACAATTGATTGTCTGCTGATGGGTACATGATCGTCAGCAGGGGCACATCTTCTCTCACCATAAGGACATGTTAGTATCTGCCACCACTAAGGGTTCCCAGTGCTGTTGTAAAAAGAAGTTCTTGGCCATAAGACACTCAGCCTCATAACATTACAAATCCTCATGAGGGGGAATGTCAATAACTGGAATGGTGTTTCTTCGCAGCCTGGATCTGAGGTGTGATAACTGATCACACTGTCCATGGCGAAAAGCAAATCAATGATATCGTTGTAAAATCAATAGCTGACATCAATATAAGTCACATATGTTTTGAAATGACACATGATTCAACCCCAAGGAAATATTTTATCATTTGTCCACATATATAATTCATGTGGTTTTAAAACACATACAGTACAAACTGAACAAAATTAATAGCATAAAATACTTCCTGAGTAACATACTTCTATATTTACACTAGCACTGTATCCTTACAATCAGCAGAATTTCTGCAGTGTTTTTTACTTTTGTTACTATGACAATATTTTTTTGACAAATATATTTTACAACAAAGTAACAAACTTCACCACCACCTGTTCATAAGAAATAATAAAGAACACACAAGAAAGTCATTCTTCTAATAAAAAACAAACATGGACATGACGTACAGGTTTCTTACTAGCAGTCAGTAACTAATCTTGACCTTAAAATGTTATTTTTCCCTGACCATCTTTGTGTAATGAGGCCATTATTTTCATAAATAAGCCTTAAAATGGGTTCATTTATCCCCATTTTCCTAAAGATTCTAGATTTATTGGAGTCCCTATAAAGATGTCATCAGGTCTGTATTAAGAAGGTATAACCATCTCTACCCAAGTAAAATGTTTCGTTGCTTCAGGCATGCTTTCTGAGGTCCATATTAGGATATCTTTCATTAAATAGTGAGACAGTGGGTTTAGTTTTATGCCGAAATCAACAATATTCCACCTCTATGGCGGCAGTCTGTAAATAATCTGGACCAGACAATCCAGTGATCAACATCATGAGCATCAATCTGCACAACCGGTAACCAATCGTAAGTGTCAACCAAGTCAGCAAGCCTGACCATACAATTGTGTTAGTTGCCTCTCATGACAGGCATGGGTTACTGAAGGCCGATGTTCCAACCCGGACCTTCACAGGTAAGATCTAAAAGAACTGAACTCTTTAACATCATACAAATACAGTACTGGTTACAAAAACTCCAAAATATTTCACATATGAAAATATATTACAATAACAATACAATAGTCATATCATGACAGATAAAAAACACAATAAGTTTGAATATGTATCTATGTTCTGCTGACCCCTGATGTCACTGTAACTATCCACATGTGTGCATTACCATGTGTAAATTCATATCAAATGGCTTGTGACAGCATCATCCAGTCAGTTTAGATGTCCTATGAATATTTCTCCTTCCATATAGCTTCACTTGTTCAGGCCATCACTTATACAAAATAGCCACAGTATCTGCTTGAAAATAAAATAAAATCAGTCCCCAGCAAAATACATAAAACCAAAAGCCTTGTCCAATTTCAGCTTAATGAGATAATGGGATTTCGGTAAACTCATCTGAAAGGAAATGTTTCTGGTGGTTTCAAAACATAAATGTCCAGCACTGAAAATTTCATTTTGTCACATCAAAGGGAATACATTGATCCCTTGAAGTTATTTTCCTTTCAGAAGTACATTTGAGAATTACGAAAATGTACCATGTGTTTTTTGGAAATATATAAAATCGCAAAACAAGGCAAATTATTAGGCGGAATGTACATGTAAAATTGTAAAAGCATTTCTAAATCACAAAGAGAGAGCCATTCAAGTCTAGACAATACAGTTGGCTTAGAAATATCAAAAATGAACGTTACGCTGATATCTGACACATGTTCCTGCACCCCCATGGAGTCTGCACAGAGATGAGGCGCAAGCAAAACACCTGTTGCATAGAAAGTCCTCATCAAGTATCACACCTGATCCAAATCGGTTGACAGCTGTTTTGCTGTTGTGACCTGGACACCTGAACAGATAACCTCTACCAACTCCTTGTAAGGGCTTGACTTTCTGACCACAATGGGCAGTAGGGTACAGTCGTTATAACATGCATTAGTCACACCGAAGACCCGGTTCAATTCTAAAAAATGTGCACAGTATATGTAGCTCATTTCATTGTGGGAATATTGCTTAAAGGGACATAAATCTATATCCACTCACTCACTCACTCACTCAAGTGACAACGGCAATGATAATAGTAATGATAAATTCTTTCCTACATCAAGCATGAGTCAGTTTGACCAATATTACAGAAAGGTAGGACTGCATGATATTACAAGTGTACAGTGATATGCCTTTCAAAATATATGTATTGCAACATATTTTGTGTTCTGGTATGTTGGTTAAAACAATTAACAATCATGTTACAATTCATACAATTTGAAAAACAGTGAAAGGGCAGAATGGAGAATATTTTTTTCTAACGCATTTGTATTGAGTACATCTTCTAAGTATAGGAGAAAACACGCCTCCGAGGTTTTGGTAGACAATGTAAAACCTGATGGTTTTACATTGTCTACCAAAACCGAGGAGAAGTGTTTTCTCTAACATATATACCATCAGTGATGGGTACTTACAATGCAGATGATCATTTAATGAAGCTACATAACAATAACTGAAGCACGCAAAATCAATTTAATGACAGTAACTATACGTAGATAATTTAACCCCCATATCTGTGTTGGCCTAGTGGCCGCGCGGTAGAGCATCTGCCTATATGTATGAGAGAATTGCAGTTCCAGTCCTGCTTTGGAAAACCTTTGTATTGTGAATTTAATCTTGAATGATATTTTTCAATTGATTTCAAACACTCATGTATCATTTGATTGTTGATCTTCATATAAAGTTAGGAAAAGTAAACCCCGGGAAACGGTCTTACTAACGAAAAGTCATACCTGTCCCTCCAAAACAAAAACCTCAAATGTGGTTATATTGGGAAAACATGAGATGACCTAATATCTACATATAAGCATACATCAGGTTTATATTATTGGATCCTTTCTTCTTTCTATAGCTGAATTTCCAGGAATGAAGTGGTTTATTTGTGAAATTAAATACTGAGCCATTTCTACTTCCTTTACTTTATCAATTAAGTAATATTTATCAAGGCATGATAGTTGGATGATTTCATGACTATGCTACAAGCAGATCTGAATGATGTCCACTGCCCACTGAATGTAAACCCTTCATGTTTTCCTACTACCAGTCCCTAATCAAAAGTCATCATGCCTCTAAATTGCCTAACCAGCCTTCAAAACTCAAAACTGATCCTCAAATTAGCAATGACATGGGTCTGTTAAAACACATTGACTGACTGTCTTCACTCTTAACACTTTGGGTAATAAATTTGCATTACCAGTCTTTGTTAGAGGTAAACCCAAGATGCAGCTGGCAGCCACATGATGATCACATCATTATCATATTATGATCACGTTATCATCACACAATGATTAGACTATGATCTCATAATGACCGCATGATGGTCACACTATGGCTGCATAATGATCACATGATGGTCATATAATTATTACTTTATGATTACCGTGTGGCAACAATATGATCACATTGTGATTATGATAATGTAATGATCACATACTGGTCTCATCATGACAACATTATGATAAACTTATGGTCATATATTCATCACATCATGTCACATTATGGCCACATGATGGCCACATTAAGATAACATTAAGATCACATTATGACATATACTGGTCACATTATGGCCACATGATGGCCACATTAAGATAACATTAAGATCACATTATGACATATACTGGTCACATTATGGGCCACATGATGGCCACATTAAGATAACATTAAGATCACATTATGACATATACTGGTCACATTATGGCCACATGATGGCCACATTAAGATAACATTAAGATCACATTATGACATATACTGGTCACATTATGGGCCACATGATGGCCACATTAAGATAACATTAAGATCACATTATGACATATACTGGCCACATTATGGCCACATGATGGCCACATTAAGATAACATTAAGATCACATTATGACATATACTGGTCACATTATGGCCACATGATGGCCACATTAAGATAACATTAAGATCACATTATGACATATACTGGTCACATTATGGTCCCATTATGGTTAATTTCAATGAAAGTACTGTCTGGGTGATGGTAAATGAACCTGAGTCTTCTGCAAGGGAACACAGATACCTCTCAATAAGCCACTGCATCTAAAACCACAAATAATTAAACACAGCAAAAGAGGATTATGAACAATTAAGTACGCACTGTGAAACCATAGTCACCTAAATTATCTTCCTATTTGTCAAATATTTTCCGTTTGTTTTCAACACAATCAAGCAACATCTCTGCAGGACAGAGCTACCACACTGCAGCGGTACACCATCCTGACAACAGCAATATGTCAATCTGTCAATACTGACCAAATGTGGGGCTTGCTCACTGATACAATGTCATACATAATTACACATTCAGAGAGGAGACACTACTGTCACTGTCACTTCATTTACATGGACAGTTACAAGCTAATGCAGAGATTTTGTCAAGATCGTCAACTGAAACAAAGATGTCAGTTCGTGGATACTGGCTTCACTAAATTACTTTGAAATGCCACATCAAATGAACAGATTGTGAGTGCACTGGACTGAGGAGAAATCTCTCAATAACAGCTCGTGGTGATGTAGGAAATGCTGACAACATACTGTGTAAGTATTCTTAATTAAAATGGCTGTTGGTGATAACTTGCTGTTTACCATATCAAAAGGGTAAAGATTTACCTTTTATTTTGTCAAAACCAGCCCAAATTAGGACTTTTTATACATATTTCAGGATTGTATTGTGGCAACATTTGTATGTATTGGACATGTTGTCAGTGAAATACAAGTCACCAAAGCTAAAAATTAACTTATGTAAGTGCATGATGTGAGACCTTTTTAATTCAAATCAGTTAACTTTTAGTGACATTTGCCGACTTGATTAGGACAGTCAGACTCAAAAGAACAGAACAGTACAGATATGTCCCCGAGATCTGCATCATGTTGATTCTGGAAAAAACTTGTGGTAATCACTTCCTTATTAGTTGCAAAAATATTTCGAGGCTACCTCTTGTCTCAAGTGAATTGAGTTAATAAAAACATGTCATCGTATGTTTAAACAAGGTGGCATTAACAAGACAGAAAACTGGACCTCCGTTGGTAAAATTTTCGTTCTGAAACACCTCATCAATAACCCTGATCATATGTAAATGAATTCTACAGTGTGGTTTTTGAGGAGAAGTTGATAACAACATGCATACTTCTGACTGATACAAAAAAAAAACCCTGGCTGAAGTACTATTACACACAGCTGAAGCTGCATTTGGCACTGATATATTACACTGGGGTCATCCACACACTATTGGTGGAAAGGCGGGCAAGCTGTGACTATTGGTCCCCTCATTTTATTATCAAAATTAGCTCAGTTTTCAAATGATGAAGTGGCAAGTTTTTATCAATAAAAGTTTCATGTTTGCCTTCTTTCGTCTTTCAAATGACTCATAAGAACGACTCAAATCCACAATTGTGACACTTGATAAAACAACAAATCTGTAGCAATGAAGTTCACACTGTGTAGAGCGGATTCATGCATGGGGCACAGAGAAGTGCACCACATTGAATCCAAACAAGTTATTTTGAAAGGATATGAAAACATCTCAGAGGTCGTACATACACATGTCCATCATGTCCATAAGCTTGTTCAAATGAAACATCCAATGCTTGCTGATGAAGCATACTGAAGTGCAACTGTCCATGTTAATTTAACAATAGACTTTTACTGTGAGTGCACTGGAGTATGTACATTTATAGCCTATGAACCAAACACTGCATGAATGTTGGTTCTTTTCTATTGAATTATTTGTTTCAGGGATAAAACATGCCTTTGCCAGTGTCAGAAGTTAAAAAAATAAACAAAATCAGCATCCCATTTTTGTCATATACTATATATCATTCTGCAAAATTATCATCAATTTCTCACTTCAATGGGATAAATGTTTGGATAAGTGAGACTTTCAATATCAAATGGGAGCTCTGGAAAATTGTTTTTTAGATATTCCAGAATTTTTGTTTGTTCAGCTTTAAAATTTTTTCCAAAATATGTTTCCAATATGTTTCAACATGCATTTGAAAATGTAAGTTGACAGTCTGACACTAATTGGACAACATTCAACAAAGCTGCTTTCTGATCAAGATTACATTGACTTCCTGTTCTGTTGTGATTAGCTGGTCCAACTTAATCAAACATAGACTGTAATGGAATGCTCTCAGATGTTTTCTTAATGGTAGCAACCAGGAAGATCTGATTTTAATAAGATTGCATAAGTATAGAATAGGTTTGGAAACCATGTATAAATTGCAATGAAATTGGATATTCAGTGTCAATATCCTTCAATGCACAATCATGGAAACTATAAAATTATATGAACTGATGTTAGCACTGCAAACACTTTGTGAAACAGATCCCAGGGTCCTAAACGACCATAATTTAGTTTAACATGCATTTACAACAATCTAACCACCAGTATTGCTTTGTGGAACTGAATGTTGTTTGTGCCATAACAAAGGTGTTTGAACTTTCCTTGTTGACTGTGTTGAGAGTGAAAAATGGCATTTTTGGAAGTTTGTTGAACATGGTTTGTGCCAGAACAGCAAAGGTTTTGCTGTCTCTGTCATGGAGAATCATATGCTCACATTTTCATTACTATAAAAGGATCCACAACATTAGGCTGCAATACCACAGTACTGTAATAATTCTACACAGTGAGAGACCTGCAAGATGTTGCAGTGAGGTTATATACTGGACAAAAGTAGTTAGGGGTATAGGCAATTTTTAAAATTTATTTATTTAAATGATCTATCTATTTATTAACACACTGATAAAATGTCAATCATACAAATACCAATATCTCTAACTTATTTTATCCAATCTGTCATATCACTGTAGGGCCTCTTGTTAGGATACCACTGGACTATGCAATAAGTCACTGAATACCATGGCACCAATTTCTGTCCGTTCCAAACCTGGACTTTCTCTACAAACACTTTTACATACTGATAGTTATAATCCCATACTGATAACTGGTTTGAGAGGCATGTAGAAGATGAATTAGTAAGCAAGGATAACAATATATGAATGAACATGTTTTTTATTACAGCGAGAGTGTTGTTTCAGTCGAGGGTTGGACACTGAAGCTAGTGAACCTACACTGAAAGGGCGCTCTCACTGTAATAAGGGGTGGTGGGGTAGCCAAGGGGTTAAGGCACTGGTTCATCATGCTGAAGATCTGGGTTTGATTCCCACCATGAGAACAAGATATGAAGCCCATTTCTGGTGTATCCTGTGTGATATTGCAGGAATATTGCTAAAAGAGATGAAAAAAATACTCTCTGACAGTAATACAGAAATTGTTCATCCCTATATTGTTATCACATACAGGGTGCCTTGGGGAAGGTGATTTGACTCTTTGCATAAGAGTTTAAAACAGGTGGTGTGATAAATGTCACTTTTTACAATGATAGGTTTTTCAATTGATTTTTTCACAGTATGTGAATGTAAAAGAACATATTTGATGTATGTATCATTCTGTTATTCCCCATATGATTTATCTAGTAGAACAATAAAACCTCTAAACAAGTAATTGATTAACGATTATTGCAAATCTTCCACCGTTACAACACTAAGCTTGATTTATATCAGAACTATACAGTAACACATGGCAAAGCTGTGTAGGTAGAACTGACAGATGTGATATGAATACATATCTACTGACTGGGTGTAACACCATTCTATGCAATATTTGAGTTATGTCACAGGTCAGCTTAATGTTTGAGTGAGTGAGTGAATTTGGTTTTACTTCAATTTTAGCAATATTCCACCAATATCATGGCACGGGACATCAGAATGCGAATGCTTTCACCAGTAGGCTACCTCTATAAATTGTTAATGTTGGAAAAAATCCCTAAATGACTATAATATTTATTCACAACCCACAATTATCACTGTCTTTCTGAAATCTAAACCAGTGACCAGAGGATCATGGCATGGCTAAGGGGGGGCAACTCTGTAAAGCCACCTGTGATCCATATACACACATATATTTTACATTCTCGATATTTACGGGTCAACTATTGAAGCTTCTGATACATCTCTGTGGGAGATATTTTAACCAACTCTTTTAATAGGGGCAGTTTGGTAGCCTAGTGATAAAAGCATTCACTTGTCATTCAAAGATCCAAGTTTGATTCTCAATATGGGTACAATGTCTGAAGTCCAATTCTGGTGACTATGGTATTGCTGCAGTATTGCTAAAAGCAGTTCTAAGATGCTTCGGTGAAAGATCAAAGGCGCTGACAATACTTTATCAGACGATAATCTGCACTATTTGCATTACGTCACAATGTGTTGACGTCGCTGTGCCATTCCAGTCTGCACAATGCAACCGACGTCACGATGGATGTCAGTTGCCATCGCCTCGTACAGCCTCCCACAGTACACTGCTTCGTCGCATCCCGTTTCTTGGTTTGATGCTGCATCAAACAGCTAACATTACCGGTGGAGACATTATGTTTATGTTTTCCGACGGATAAAATGTCTCATAGTTCGACTCAAAATTTTACAGAGACACAGAAATGTTTACATTCCTACAATGCAATTGTGGAATGTCGCATGACTAGTCTGCTTCAGCTGAATGTACTTATCTAAACTTTTGTTGGTAGCAGAAATGAGACAGTACCATTGGCTTGTATGGTTTAAGAGAATCACAGATGAAATTAAAATGATCTAGAGAAGATATTTAAGCCAAACATAAACCGTCACCAAACTGGTCATCATTTGTTTTTCTAGTAACGTTTCTCTTAATGTAGGGGGCTGACACGTCAAGAGAACAGCGTGTCAGTTTGCCCTGTGCGAGGATTTTTAATTCAGGTCACAGACACCGTCGTTTGTTTTCTGCCGTAGATTAATCAAAATTAGGCTTAGAAATGATTAAATACAGCATCTTAGAAAAGAAATACAGTCCATTCGACTTTAATGATATAATAGTTCAGGGCGAAAGTGTGCTTTATAACACTATACATTTCTAGATTATTTCTTAAATAAAACGTAACTCACTCACTTTTAACATGTAGACACATTACATACACAAAGTTAATTAGGTGAATTGAACCACCCATCCTGACAGATATGACACAGCACATCTGTTGGCATCCAGATGTCATTTTTGCAATTGTCGACACTACATTCAAATTGATATCTGATTATAAAGGGAATGAACTGAAACTGGAATCTTGTGATGGCAAACACAAAACCATAAATGAAGAATAACAGATATCAATCACATAAATCAATGCACTATCACCATCTACAAAACTTTAAACTAACCTAAAATATTTTAGGACATTTCTGTCCGTATAAACCCTTTCACCCATTTGAACCACACATTAAACAGAATAACCTTTCTAACAAAAATAGGAAAGAGGATTTTTCATTTATTCTAATTCTACACAGCCTGATTGATTATGATTGAAAACGTCACTTCTTGTCGCTGAATATGCTGATGAAAATGAATTAAGAAAAAAAATAAGCCATATGTTCCAATCAATTTCTCATACAGTTCATCAGAATTATATTAATAATTCAATCATGCCAGAAAAATTGAAACAAAGACAATTTCTGCAGTGTCAGATTAGGAAGCATTTGGACGAGAAACAGACAGTCTGAACCCACATCATGCATTTCAGCTATTTGTCTTTTACTTTGGCCATCGTTTTTAAGCATCATAAACAAGTCTGTGTCGGATAATCACTTCCATTGTGCCATGCTAGGAACAGTTTAGGATATCGTTACCCTGTGTTCTGGCCCAGTCATTGACAGCATTCCACTTGGCAATGTTCTTAAAACTCTCCGTCATTAAGAATGATTAGTGCTTCACTGGTGGAAAAATCCCCAGACAATATTTCTGTTTCCTGCTTCTCCAGACAACCTGTGCCATTCCTTGAAATTGATGGATGTAGAACCTAGATATACTAAGCTTGTATTAAGTAGCATGTGTTGTCTCCTTAGGCCAATCAGAAACAGGTTTCTGCTCGCCCAGCAGTGAGTGAGTGAGTGAGTGAATGAGTATGGCTTTATGCCATATTTTCAGCAATATTTCAGCAATATCACTACAGGAAAGGCCAGATGTGGTGCGGCGTGGCGTGGCATGGCGTGGTGTGGCAACTCTCCTGTCATATATCGCAGCTTACTACATTTGCTTAACTTTATATTTAACAAAACTCCTGTAGCAGGGTAATATCATATCAACTGTTGGAGTTGTATCAGTTCAGTATCTTAATTGTTGTACAGTATTTAGACCCCCTGTACCATTACACCCTCTATAATCAAGGACACAGGCTGCTCAAGCAGCTGTGTGCTCCATCAATCCAAGATGGTGGAAGATTCATCAAGTCATCTCAAGCACCATCATTAGGCTGTCACTCTGTCTTGGTTAAAGCCAGAAAGCAACAAAAACCATCTCTGAAGAAATGGATCAAGTGAGCCAATTTATTTGATCATTATGATGTGTTTAAGATAAATTTAAATGTGTCAAGGATGGTGTGATTATCTCTGCTTAACTCCAGGCCTATAATCAGCCACAGTATCAATCACTTCCTCCACGGGCAAGTAATAGTTCAGTCCTGTTAATCAACATAAAGCAAAAACTGCATTCCAAAACATCTCACATGTCTTGGATATCCTTTTTGCTTTGTTTGCTTTGCATATGACCATTTTAGGATTTTTGAGGTTGTCAGAAATATTGTTTAGTTACTTTTAGAGTAAGGTGAGAATGTGTTTAGACAGAGTGAGGGATAACTCTGAGTGCTGTTGCACTCAGCAATATTCCAGCTACATGGCAGCAGTCAGTAAATACCTGAGTCTGGATCAGACAATCCAGTGATCAATGGGATATGATGATGTGTCAACCAAGTCAGCGAGTCTGACCACCTGATGTTGTTAGTTGCCTCTTGCGACAAGCATGGGATACTGAAGATCAAGTCTGACCCAGATCTTCACAGGTCCTGAAGATGGTGATCTGGGTTCCTACAAAGCAGTTTCAATATTGACTGTCATGTGTCTATGTTAAAGTAGATCATTTTCATATTGATATAGTCTGTGGATGACCCAGGTTTGATTGAGTAATTGTGGATGGGGTGGTGGGGGGCAGAAGGGGTAGCCTAGTTTTTTAAAGCATTTGTTTGTCATGCTGAAGATACAGGTTGATTTCCCACATGGGTTGTCAAGTTTACGATGGATTTCACATTAAAAGGTTCATAAACTGGACAGACATTGAGCTCACCAGTGGTTGGAACAGTCAGGTACCAGGATCTACTATTTTCAGATTAGAGGATTGTGCAATAAGTCTCAACATTTAGTAACTTCTATATGTGCTTCTGTTTCTAAAGAAAATCCATGCTTACAGCTTATGACATAATTTACTGCACTTCTTAGGTGGGTTGTGACAAGTTACAGATGGTTTGGCTGCAACTGATGATAATGTGTACTTATGGACCCCTGTCTGGTGCCGGATAAATACATGCAGGCATCAGTAGATCCACCCCATGGATAGCATTTCAGTAAACCTGCTCTAACCCTTGGGTCCATTCTAGTAGTTCTCGCAATCTCAAATGACCAACTCTTGATTTCGACTGGTCAATTTGATTGTCTATGCTACTAGATCTAATACCAATATGAAGGCACGTTAAAAAACAGTCTCAGTGTTGGAAAGACAATGTCAACAACATGGATGCCAGTTAAAATGATTATGAATAACTAACAACTGAAAATTCAGCTTTGAAAAAAAGAATGTCACAAGAAAGAAAGTGGTCCAGGATTCTTGAAATGATGGATTGATGTGATCTGGTGCTGGCTTGGATTTCTGCATGATACATTATGCTCTTACCTTCATGTCATCCTTTTATTACAGTCCGTTTGATTTTATTGGAGACAAATGAATTGCTCATTAACATAAAATAACTATTGAATGCAGCAAAATCAAACTTACACATGAAACTGACAGCAAGGCAGAACAGTCAGGTGTGTGAGTTGCACCTGTGAAACTGAAATTTCACTTCAACAATACTTATTGATTACCTGGCTGTTTTACCACCAAGTGGTCTACCCTCATAAAAAAATTGCAAAAAAGTGACAGGAAAATAATGATTGTTTGTTAAACAACTTTTTTATTTGGGTGTCTAAAATAATGAGACAAATCACCATTTTAACCCAACCATTTTGGCAGTCTGTGTTGAAAATAACCCATCTCGAGCAGTTGGGCAGGCAGGTATATTTCGACTGCTGGTCTAAGGTTACAATCAGCAAATATTTCTGCTATCTAAACACCTATTTTGTTGTCTTTTCTGACAGACATAGAAGAAGTTATAGCCTGAGTCTCCATGGAATCATTTGTTTGCCTCCAT
The DNA here is from genome assembly GCF_037392515.1 of Haliotis asinina. Taxonomy (NCBI): domain Eukaryota; kingdom Metazoa; phylum Mollusca; class Gastropoda; order Lepetellida; family Haliotidae; genus Haliotis; species Haliotis asinina. Next base: position 25,232,924 of record NC_090287.1, read on the forward strand.
AAGTTGAAACCTGAAGGTTGACTGTTCCTTGTGTTAATAACTGACCACTCTTCTGTAGGTAATACACACTACACATTCATGTCAGTAGGTGTTGATTGTGACTTGTGAGTATACGGGTTAAAATTGGTCTTCATCAACCCATTACCGCCATAAGAGGCTACAAATGGAATCAGTGGTTAGTTTTGCTGACTTGGTTGCCACATGTCATTGTAGGTCAGATGCTCATGCAGTTGATCACTGGTTAACCAGGCCACCTTGACCTCCTACAGGAGACAATGATGTAGTTGGAATATTGTTAAAAGCAGCAGAAAAAAACTCTTTGCTACTCATAAAAAAGCAAGATGCTGTCACATTTTGGAGAGAGATGCCAACATTGCCTTGCTCAAGTTAACACATGAATATTCATGTGTTCCCATATTCTGTCCTGACACTTGAGTTCCCACACTATATATGCTACAGACTGTTTGACTTAAAACAACATTACTTGAACACGCTCCCTGTTTCCCTTCACAAGTGTTCAACAATCAATAAGTGCACCCCTACTCCCCTGCCAGTCAAACATGTACAATACATAGTTATTAAGTGATTGTAGAAGATTGCTTGATCAATACCTATATTCAGGAGTTGCACAGACACCCCTCAGCTTCCCCATGAATAACCCTTCATCAGGGGGAATCAAAGAGGAATTAACATATCAAATTATGAAGAATATACATGGCTTCACTGCTCCATGTCTCCATGTGGTGCTTGGAGGGGGGAGCCAGAGGTGGGCAAGTTTTACTGCCTTCAGCAGAACAGCAGTTAATCCTAACCAGCACATCGACTGGCTGCCTCGGTGAAAGCACTTGGGTTTTTCTGAAACTGATGACTCGGCTGGCTTTAAACAAACCAGGTAAGTTACTACTTCAGAGTGTATTTTCACTGAAGGATTTGAAATGGAAAATGATTACTGTGAGGGATTATTTCTCAGTATTTGACAAGACTGCATTAAACAAATATTTAGTGACAATGTTTTGTAGTGCAGTATGAATTTTTAGTGACCATAATCATGTTAATCGATATTCATTCTTTTTGAAACAACAAAATGCCTTAAAATACATTTTCATTATACTTCCAAGATAGAACAAAACAGTTCCTGTCCTTGACTGGTCGTTATCAGGTATGACTGGTACAGTGGCACTTTCAGACGCTGGTTCAATTGCTGGAACATCTTAATCTCTTTGAAACAGAAATACAATTCGGAAGCAGATGAAATTTTCAGTCCAGATTCTTGAATGAACAATATACCTGTAGTTTTGACATTAGATGCAATAATGTAGACACAGAGAAACCACTACTGCTCTATTTACTCAGTTATTAGTGAAGCAGCAGTCACCAAGTCAGTGCCATGCATAGCATAAGTTGACACGGAATTGAAAACGAATTTTCCCAAATCTTTGGCATTTTTTCTGACATTTGTGTTGGGATTAAACATCAGCCATCCTTTATCAGGCCGATGAGGAAGATTCTGACACTGACGTGAAAATCTACCTCATACAGATTAAACTCATGCTATACTTTTATTTTTCTATCTTTATTCTGAAGAAAATATTCTTTATCCAATTTGCCTGACAAAAGGTGTATACTTTTATATCCTCCACAAATCCTTGCATAAATTGATATGGTGTGATATCACTGAAATACTTTAAAAGGGACACCTTAATTTAGGAAAATAGACACTTGTCATTGTCTTATTTTCTGTCCTCATCTTCAACATCCATGATGACACTTTCATTAGAGAGATATGGAAATGTCTACAATCTCACTCGAAAATGAAATTTTAATGCTGTAGTAAATGTAATTAATGTCCATACTGCAGTGTTAACAATTTCAGTACAATACAAAGGATGCTAGGAATATGATGGATCTATTAAACCAGTGTTTTGGACAATCAATGGATGACTAATTGTGTTGATTACGGTAAATGATAACCAAATAATGACGCTACACTATGTTGACACTGGAAGTGATGTATTTAATAATAAGAATGGCCATTTGTTTTGAGCTATAATCCACAAACTAGTGCACACTCAAAGCAAAGGTGCTCAATTGATTTCTGTTGTCTTAAACAAGAAGAAGAACAACAGGGTTTAATCAAACATGGCTATTGCTGTTAAGTCTGTTCTGTTTAAATTACAGTCAGTTTCCCCTCATATTTTTGTTGGCGTGAAGCTTGAAAGAAACAAACTAACATTTCTGTAGCATTGAATGAGGCAATATTTGTAGCAATGCATGTAGCCTTACTTCAGACCTGCATGTAGCATTGAGTTAGATCTGCCTGTAGCATTAGTTCAGACCTGCATGTTGCATTGAGTTAGATATGCATGCAGCATTAGTTCAGCCCTGCATGTAGCATTGAGTTCCGACCTGCACCTAAGTTCAGTTTTCCATCTCTAACATGTATTTTACATTTCGTTGTTACATTTGCTTCTTCTAATTTTAGATCTACATAACATAAAACACTGATAAAATAACACAGTTAATTTGCATCACTGTCACTGCCATAAACACCAAGTATTAAATTTACGATGACATCCTTGCTGTTCAATGGTGTTATTGCTATCCCTCATGGTATCTTAATGCATCAAAAGATTAGCACAACATTACATAGATAAACCCCACACAGTAATAAGATAAACTGGGGATAACATCTCTGAACCAGGTGCGCTGTTCCCTCTGATTCAATAAAGTGAGTTTAGCTGCACATTGCTGTTTGTGCTGGAACACAGATCCCTTCAACATCAGAAGATTATGGATGTTGACATAAACCTAATTCAATACAAATCAACAAATCTCAGACATAGGATGCTGTTTTAGGACCAGAAAAAAATTATCACAAGACATATAGTGCTCTGCATGCAATAAAATATTTTGAAAATGGGTTATCAAGAGGAACTACTTTTAAAATAGTCTTCACATCAATACACTGCCTATTCAGGTAATGTTGGTTGGTTGATTAACACCACATATTTATTGCAATATTTTTACAGCTAAATGGAGGCAGTCTGTGAATAACACAATCTGGACCAGACAATCCAGTGATCAACATCAGGGCATCATTCTATGCCACTGTGATACATGTGTCAACCAAATCAGCAAGCTTGACCACTCGATCTCTTTAGCCACCTCTTAGGACAAGCATGGGTTACTGAAGACCAGTTCTAACCCTGATATTCATGAGTCTCAGCTGGTGTTTTCCTTCGCAGTTTAGAGTTACTGGTAATTTCAGTATAAGAAAAAATGTTTAAAAGGAAAACTTTATATGGAAAAAAGAGACTATATGATAATGTGGACAAATATGTTGGATACAGTGGTAAGATTTTCACCTATGCAAATTATCATCATTTGCTTGTGTGATGAGCCTGTATAAATGTATTTGACAGGGTAGTGGATCCACATGAAAGCTCAAAGAACACGATAATGGCAAGGGGATGAGGCATTTAAACCCAGGGAATAGGACCAAATAGGAATGAATTGAGTAACCAATACAATCAAATTGTATGACTAACATTATTGATCACTATCATAAGATGTTTAGATCACGTTAACAAAGACCCTGAAAACCTCCAAACTAGACAACCAGATTACAGCTTGACTCAGTTTACAGCTCATTGTGTCACAATGAGCAAAATAGTTTGGTATGATGTTTGAAACAGCCAACCGTGTCACCTGTTTTAGTCCAATCTAAAAAGCTCTGATAAAAGAAAAACAATTATTTAAAAAAAAAAAAAAAAAAAATTCATATTCAAACACACAATCTTGCATCCAAAGCGAAGCACCCCGGCACAAGAATTTGTGGGGCCTTAGATGACCTCTTATGCCTACCTCTTGTGCCATTGAGGTATGATGACACACAACTACCAATGTGCACATGGAACATAACCAGTTCAACCACTGATTTCAAACACACAGGCCTATGTCCTTGAATCTAACGGGAAGCAACTGTGCACAAGAATTTGTGGGGTCACAGATTACTGGGCCTCCGGCGCCTACCTCTTGTGCCCCTGCGATAGGTGACACACAACTACCAATGTGCACAACTGAATCCCTTGTGTAGGGCTCTTTACACAAGCCAGTTTTACCAGAACTCACCATGAACGGTTCAGTGATGAACTAAAAGTTGTTGTCAACATGTGTTATATGATTCCATGTGAAAAGCTCTCACACTGAATTTAACAAAGAAACAAAAAGCCACCATTTTATGGGGTAAATCTTATGAATTCATGAAACAAACCTGTTTGACAAAAAACTCGACTACGGCAGCGTATTAGGGCCACGGTGAAAAGTTTTTGTGGTGTCACTGTCTCCTACATAGGACTTACTATCACCTACGTAGAACTTACTATCTCCTATGTAGGACTTAATATCTCCTTATATATTTTTCACCATGGCTCTAATATGCTTCTGTACTGGACAGCAAAACAAACACAAGTTTGAAAAAAAGAAATCTCATAAAAATGTTTATGCCTTCTATTTTGTCCCAGCCATCTAACATCTGAAGCCTGTCAGCTTAATACTACCATGTGACAAGACCGAAATAACATAATTACATAGAAGCATCACTGCACTAATTGTTTTATCAAACAACTTGGTGTAAGTGCAAGCCTTAACTTCAGAATTTGATGTTAGTCATATATCTAAAGGTCCGAGGTGATTTGTAAAATATGAAAGCATATGTCATCTCATGCTTCAGCAGAAAACCAAATTCAAAACTGGAAAGTTTGGAAAAGAAGTCGAACACATTCTTCATGCATATGATCTGAGATTGTACAACAATGGTCAGTTGATTCCTATTGATTTAGCCACCTGGCGTCAATTTACAAAGTGATTGTAGCGTAAGTCTATGTGTATGTATGGGTGTTACGATCACCTTAATCCTACACTCATTTGGTAAAATCGGGAGCTGAACTAGAAATACATGATATCAAAGGCTCATCTGTTTTATATAGATTCAGAGTGACAAACAAATCTCCATGAGTTGACACAAGGAATGACTCATGATAGTCAAGCAAATTTGACCTGTTCCAGCCTCTGGTGTTTTCATTTCAAAACTTTTGATGAACAATCAATAATGCTCACTCATGAAAGATTTCAAAGACTCCAAGAAAACGCCAGTCGTTTGATGACACTCAAGCTTTCAAAATGTTTTATGGTACACATGAGGTGGACATTTGCAAATTTGATGCCTCAGTGACAAAATCATATCTGATTCAATCCTCTGTTTTGGTTTGTATGTTATATTTCTGTTTTTCTTTTTCAGATGAATACTTGACTTGTCCCTATGTGTTTTTGATGGTGTCACTGGTTGAGATGAATATGATCTGCTTTTCATGACCAACTGGTATAGGGACAGGATCACTAAGGAAACCAGCCATTGGGATTCCAGGTAAGAAGATATAGAGAATAGCAGGAGTGATTATTTTAGCTTCATGTCGCTGGGCTGTGCATATAACTACTGTTGTCTGACCCTTATATAAAGGATATTATATGAGTGCCCATTAAGACACAAGTGCCTAAATGTTGATATTTCCTGAGTGAAGGCAAAGAATATACAGATATTTAGGCACAAGTGTCGTAAACATAGTATGATATGGGGACTAATATGGTATTCTGTATATTGCTGGATATCGTCAAATAGAAGAAAATAAAGCCAAATCTACTTTCAAACAAAGGCTGGCTACCCACCATTGCTGTATGTAGAATGCAACGTCACAGAAGAAACATGATGTCATTGTATTGTTCATGATGTCACGTCACTATAGCAAAGTGATACTTTGCTCTTGGGCATCATATAAAAAATACGAACAATGACATTTTCTCCCTTTAGGTAATAACACCATATACATTGCATGACTTGGTAGTTGTCAATCACTGAATTGTCTAGTCCTGACATGATCAGAGTTGGCCATTACACAGGGAGAGCTGGATTGTTGTCATCCCTAAATTGTCTAGTCCAGACTTGATCAGAGTTGGCCATTACATAGGGAGAGCTGGATTGTTGTCATCCCTAAATTGTCTAGTCCAGACTTGATCAGAGTTGGCCATTACACAGGGAGACATGAATTGTTGTCAAACCTGAATTGTCTAGTCCAGACTTGATCAGAGTTGGCCATTACATAGGGAGAGCTGGATTGTTGTCATCCCTAAATTGTCTAGTCCAGACTTGATCAGAGTTGGCCATTACACAGGAGAGCTGGATTGTTGTCATCCCTAAATTGTCTAGTCCAGACTTGATCAGAGTTGGCCATTAGACAGGGAGAGCTGGATTGTTGTCAGACCTGAATTGTCTAGTCCAGACTTGATCAGAGTTGGCCATTACATAGGGAGAGCTGGATTGTTGTCATCCCTAAATTGTCTAGTCCAGACTTGATTAGAGTTGGCCATTACACAGGGAGAGCTGGATTGTTGTCATCCCTACATTGTCTAGTCCAGACTTGATTAGACTGTTGGCCGTTACATAGGCGGAGCTGGATTGTTGTCAGTCCCACGTCAGATCACGTTAGAATTGAAACTTTAATGTTCACAAATTGGGAGGAAACACATATTTATCTTGGCACATTACAGAACCTGTGGTACAAAAATATTCTTCCTGTAGTACCTGAAGATACTGCAGTAACCAAAGCTTGTTGCAAGAAGCCACTAACAGGATTAGGTGGTTGGGCTCGCTGACTTGGTTGATACAAGTAACCACATGTCATCTGCATAGACTGATGCTCATGTTGTTAATCACTGGACTGTCTGGTCCAGACCCAGTCATTTACAAACTGCTGCCATATAGTTGTAATATTACTGAGTGGTGTGTACACCTAAACTGACACACGCACACTAGTCATCCATAACATACATGGACCTGGATTCATGCTGTTAGTGCACCAGTAAACAACAACAACAACAACAACAACAACAACAACAACAACAACAACAACAACAACAAGAGCATCAATTATCATCCAAACAAAACAAAGCTGGCAACTAGACAAATGCATGGTCAGGATGAATTTAGTTAAACCTTACAAAGCACAAAATGTTCCATGAAGTAAAATACCTTTAAAAACAATCATTACTCCTTGCCTGTTAATCGTAAAATACACTGCATCTCTTCAACTTTCCTGCAATCTTGGCAATATTTCAGAATACATAAATCTTTAAATTCCCTCAAACAGCTTTTATGTTTTCTCTGTCTGTGTGTTTTACATTATTCATGGCCGAGTGTTGAATGGTAAATGATCTTCACCAAGGTGGTTATCCTTTCAAACTGACAATGAGATTCCAATGGTGAACATTCTGGTTCAGCCTGTCACACCTCTGTTTCACACAATACACCAACATTACACCTTTCACATAACCCTATGCTCTCTGAATACTGACGAGGTCTTGCACTCTGGTAACTTGGGACAGCTTCATGGAGTTGGGCTATTGATATTTGGAAAGAAATTTGGCTTTCATTTCAAACAATAATTGATAATATTTGGTGATAAATGCATTTTTTCAACATATCAGTGGTGTCTCCTGAGATTTTCAGTTGTTTTATATTATCTGAGTTTAATAGAATATTGGAAAATTAATCACCAAACAAATATATTGAATTTCAGAGTGCAAAAATATCAGATATCTATCAAAAGGGGAATGAAAACATAGCTGTTTGAAAATATTTAGCCTTTCCTCATTTACAAGGAGATGGAAATGCATAGCCAGTAAGTAAGCAATCCTACTTTGTAAGAAAGGCTATCTTCTTAAGGAAATATGTCCATATGCACTTCTTTGGCATTTAAGCATGCATAAAATGAATTTGGGTGAAACTAAATGAAATAGTCATAGTGGCATGGGAAGCATGACGAAACAAAAGGAAAATGTAGAGTAAATAATTCTTCTTTAGTGTGTATGTCTTTAGAAAATTGGTAATAGTTTGGTGGATACATATTTGAAGAATGTTTCATTCCTCTCAGTTTGGATGTAATTCCAAGAAACTTATAAATATACTATTTCCATCCAGGCAAAATTCGCAAGTTTGGGTAAATACACTTTTTGTAAACGTTAAGGACAAGTTAACACCAATTTGCGTAGATTAAAAAGTGATGGTGAGGTCACAACTACAGAATTGTGTTAGAGGATATGCAAAGCCTCATGGGATAGGGCTATCCCAGTGCGTGACGTAAAGCCCACCAATTAGATAGCTCGGGCCTCTGTCTGGTGAATACAGATGTCTATGGTTGGGCCAAGTTTGATTAATCAGTGGCAAAGTATAGAATTTTTGCCTTCATTTGAGACTCATTTGATTAATATTAAAAGCTACAGAAAGTGAAAGTCATGCAACACTGTGTTGTAGACCTATGTCTCTGGACACATGGAGGAATTGTGGGTAAGAGAGGTATTAAAGGCAGTGGCCCCCAAAACATCATGTTGGAACAGGTGCTTGGTTTGTTGGTACCCATGCATCTTTATTGATTGCAGAAGAATCCTCGTCCTACAAATGGGACTTCCACTGTCAACATGGGATTAAACCTGTTTATCTGTAAAAAGAACACACAGCCAACTGGGCCAGCAGTTGCAAAAGCATTCTGATGTGCAATGTGCAATGTGCAATGGATGAATGGATCAAAACATACAAGCATCTGTACTAAAATGTCACATGGAAAGGAGAAACAAAAGTCTTTCCATTGATATGAATGAGTGAGTGAGCGAGCTGGGTTTTGTGCTGTTTTAAGTAATATTCAAGCTGCAACAAAATTACAGGGACATTGCAATGAATTTCACATGAACACCACAAGAAACTGAGAAATGCCACAAAATGTCAGAGGTGACCAGTTGCAAGGGGAAGAGAGTGTATGGGATCACCCATTTTAACATGTCATTGTATGGAACACATGGCTAAACCATTTGGTTATATGCTTTCAACTTTGATAACACAAATACAAATTGTGTCGCAAATCTAGAATGCTATGAGTGAGTGAGTGAGTGAGTGAGTGAGTGAGTGAGTGAGTGGGTTTAGTTTTGCGTTGCAATCAGTGATATTCCACCTATATGGCGGTGGTCTGTAAATAATCGAGTCTGGACCAGACAATCCAGTGATCAATAGAATGTGCATCAATCTGCACAATTTGGAACTGGTGACCTGTGCCATCCAAGTCAGTGAGCCTGACCACCTGATCCCTGGATCTATAATTAATCATCTTTTGTGGCAAGCATGGGTTGATGAAGACCATTTCTACAGGTCTGCTGGATGTGAAGTCTATGCCCCTTTTCCAAAAACCTATTTCTGCACATGCAAGCTGCAGTGATGAAGACTGCTCTAACCTAGAAAGAAAATAATTCTTGACATCCCAAATGACCAATAAAGAATGCAATTAACTCAACATACAATGAAATCACAAATGATGACCAAAGGTTGAGTTAGTGAATATTGCTCAATTTATGCATTACATCATCTCGCTTTCAAAGGATCATCTGCCCCGTGTTGGAGGTTTCCAACTGTGTCTGCGCATTAATTTCTCCATTACAAATACTCCAACTCCACTAGTGTAACTATGCATGTTGATACCTATTACAGTGAAACTCATTCCTGAATAAACAGTTCCCAGCAAGATTATTCAATCACTAGCACATCCAAATCTAGGTACAGGGTGCACTGCAAATCTCAGAGTCACTGAACCACATTATTTTACCTTCTGCCTAACTACTATAATGCTAAAACCCTAAATGAAACAAATCTAGATTTCCTTAGGTTCAGGAATCTCCCATCTCACTTGGGTTGTTATTCAGTTTAAATGGGTTTAGTGGTTACTATCAAAATTAATTATATATATTCACAGACTATGTGTTAGTCTACCCATGTTCCTGATAGACTATATGCAGGCATACTGATCATGTTGATATGTAAAACACTTATAGCTAAATCATCTCTTGAAATGTCAGCAAGAAAACCAATTAACTGATTAAATTTCAGCTAGCAAATGTAAATTCTTTCTGATTTGTGCATTAGTTTTTCATTTTAAATTTACCCCCCTCCCCACTTTCCCCAAATCCATATCCTGATTAATAAATTTCTGTGAAATCTCTCTGGGTATTGAGTAATGTTCTTCTGTCTATGTACAACAGTTGCTCTTGAGTCAGGTCTTCAAACCAAATAGAACTCTAAAATAAGTGTCATATGGTGAGGATTCAGAGTAAGAATAGGTCCCCAGCAAGATAAGCCAATCAGGAGATGCCCTATAGATTTAATCAGTAGGTGGTCTGGGTCTTGGTTGATGGAGGACTGCTTGCAATATCCATCACTGGGTTGTCTGTTCCAGTCTTAATTTTTACAGGCCTCTTTCATGTGGGTGAAATATTGTAGACTGGCAAATAACAAAGACATGTAAAAGGAGTGTTAGACTCAGCCAAGAACTACAAATTGGAGTCTCACACTGGTTTATTATCAGCATTGGCTAATGAGCTCATGTTTTCAAAACGTCTGCTTCATGATTTTCTTCGACTGTTAAATATAGCAGGGTTTACGTCAGAAGAAACAATACAACAATCCATTCAGATCTTCAGTTTGTATCAGTTTCAAATGATACTTTCAGTTGGAACTGTTAGACTTGCATAGGTCTCTAAGGTAATAATTAAGTTTAAAGGATACTTTCTAAAAAATATAAATACACATCTAGCAGACTGGCATACTGTCCACTTATGTAGTCATGTTACTTTAAAGGATAGAATTGCTTAGCCCTCAGTACAGACTTGAAGCAAGGTTATTAAACTGTAGCTAGCTGTTGTAGGTAATGAGTCTCTTTGATTACTCCTATGAGTATTCTTCATACTGTCATTATTTCTAATACATGACAATTTTATGGATAGCAACTTCTTGGGTTTATTTCCACGATGTTTCGGGGCTTATCCTAGCCCCCTCATCAGGTTGAACTGAACCATTATTGTTAAAGCACGAGGACGCTTAATAGTTCAGGGCGAAAGTGTGCTTTATTACACTATACATGGTGGTAGAACGAACTGTATTTCTTTTCTAAGATGCTGTATTTAATAATTTCTAAGCCTAATTTCGATTAATCTATGGCAGAAAAAAAACGACGGTGTCTGTGACCTAAATTAAAAATCCTCGCACTCCTCTTAAATATCTTCTCTAGATCATTTTAATTACATCTGTGATTCTCCTAAACTATACAAGGCAAAATAACCGTCTCATTTTTACTACCAACGAAAGTTTAGATCAGTACATTCAGCTGAAGCTGACTAGTCATGTGACATTCCACGACTGCATTGTGGGAATGTAAACATTGCAAACATGACCGTGTCTCTGTAAAATTTTGAGTCGAACTATGAGGCATTTTATCCGTCGGAAAACATAAACATAACGTTTTCACCGATGATGTTAGTTGTTTGATGCAACTGCAAACCAAGAAACGGGATGCGACAAAGCAGTTTACTGTGGGAGGCTGTACGAGGCGATGGCAACTGACATCCATTGTGACGTCGGTTACACTGTGACATCATGCAAAAAGTGCACATTATAGTCTGATAAAGTATATTCGGCGCCTTTGATCTTTCACCGAAGCATCTTAGAATATTGTATGACCTATATTTTGAAGACCCAAAGAAGTAGCCTGTGGAAGGGGATCCCTATGGACAACTATTCTTTCACATTACATCAGTTAATCTGTCATGCCTTAACCAATTAACAATAGTAATATGAAAGAATATAGCAATTCTCAACATATTTTAAGCAGTATATGTATAATGAGTACCTCTTATTCCTCACAATGTAATCTGGTTGGGTAGTGAGTATTACAGCTACCAGGGAAGGTACAGGTTAGAACTGGTCTTGAGCAACTTATACTTGTTGTAAGAGGTGACTAATGGTGATCAGGCTCATTGATTCATGTCATATGCTAATTACATAGACTGGTGCTCATTATGTCAATCACATGATCGTTTATGGAGTGAGGACAATGGTTTGATTCTTCACATGGGTACAATGTGTGACGTCCATTTTGGTGTCTTCTCCCAGTTTCACTCACTCACTCACTCACTCACTCACTCACTCACTCACTCACTCACTCACTCACTCACTCACTCTCTCTCACTCACTCACTCACTCACTCACTCACTCACTCACTCACTCACTCTAACATTGCTGCTCTCAACTGACTTGGCTGGTAATTGGCAAGGGAAGGTTTAAGGTAACTCCATTTTGAAACTTTTACACATGACAACCCCATCACTAACTAAGGTCACATATCTATCAGATAATCAGTATGTTTTCTGGTTGGATAAAGTCAACCGATAAAAATGGTATCCATTGGGTGACTGAGTGAGTATGGTTTTATGCTGCTTTTAGCAGTATTCCGGCAAATTTAGGAACACCAGGAATGGGTTTCACAGATTGTACCCATGAGAGGAATCGATCCTGTGTCTTCATCATGACGAATGAAAGCTTTAACTGCTTGGCTACCCTACTGCTCCACTGGAATTCATATACTGTAAGACAGTCAGGTAGCTCAGGAAGTTAGTGAGTGAGTGAGTTTAGTTTTACGCCACACTCAACTATATGGTGGCAGTCTGTAAATAATTGAGTCTGGACCAGACAATCCAGAGATCAATAGCATAAGCATCAAACTATGCAGTTGTGAATAGATGACATGTGTCAACCAAGTCAGCGAGCCTGACCACCCGATCCCATTAGTCGCCTCTTACAACAAGCATAGTTGCCTTTTATGGCAAGCATTGTTAGCTGAAGGCCTATTCTACCCCGGACCTTCACGGTCCGCCTTTTATGGCAAGCATTGGTAGCTGAAGGCCTATTCTACCCCGGAACTTTATGGTCCGCCTTTTATGGCAAGCATTGGTAGCTGAAGGTCTATTCCACCCCGGACCTTCCCAGACAGCTCAGAGTATTGAGTATTTCAGCTACAGTAGGATCACAATAATGCTATACGCCAACAAGAGAATTACAATGTGACAGCCTGACACCCATTGGAAGTAGCCAGCAATATATCACATTATTACTTTTAAAACGAGTGTCATTGATGACTTTTAGGCAAAAACATAACATAAGCAGGCTGATGTGCAATGTGCAATAGATCAATGGATAAAAAAATACAAGCATCTGTACTAAAATGTCACATGGAAAGAACAAACAAAAGTGTTAGTCAATCATGCTTCTATTGATACTGGAATGAGTGAGTGAGCTGGGTTTTGTACTGTTTTAAGTAATATTCAAGTTGCAACAAAACTACAGGGACATTGCAATGGATTTCACATTAACACCACTGAGAAATGCCACAAATTGTCAGAGGTGACCAGTTGCAAGGGGAAGAGAGTGTATGGGATCACCTACTTTAACATGTCATTGTATGGAACACATGGCTAAATCATTTGGTTATATGCTTTCAACTTTGATAACACAAATACAAATTGTGTCGCAAATCTAGAATGCTATGAGTGAGTGAGTGAGTGAGTGAGTGAGTGAGTGAGTGCCCATGTGGGGAATCAAACCCTGGCCTACCCGACCGCCTCTGGTTTAATTAAGGATAGTAATGTCATATATCCACCTGTTCAAAGTGTTCTTTGACTGAATAGTGAACACACCAACATCCAAATCAGTAGAGTCTTAAAACCAGGAATCACTCAAAAATTACTGAAAGATTCTAGTCTGTTCATCAACTGTGCTAGAGGATTTATCACATACTGAAACACTCAAAAGAGTACTGAAATACTCTTGCAGTGAGTTCTAACTGAAGTAAGTTTTAAAGTAGTGATGGTAATGTACTGATCAGGATATTGTGCTGAGTCTGCTGTCAGAGTAGCTCTGTTATATGGGATGCTGTCTGGCTTGTTTTGTTCTTACATAGTTAGTTTCCCCTGGGGAATCCTGTGCAGTAGATGTGTCTGCTATCTCATTATTGTGTAGTAGCTCACTAAAATATGTATCTGGTGAATTTTACTTGGAGTCTCTGGGTCTTTGATCATGGTAAAAACAATGGGTTTTTTTAAATCCTGGGATGGATGCTTTGTTCTGTCATGTTATGAAAACCTTAAAAATATTATGAGTAAGTGAGTTATTATTTACTCGAAGACTGATCTAACCCGGGATTCCCCTGAGATTTCTGGGGTAGTGGGGTAGCCTGATGGTTTAAATATCAGCTCTTCACACTGAAGACCTGGGTTTGATTCCCCATGTGGGCACAATGTGTGATGCCCATGCTCACTTACTCACTCATTCACTCATAAGACTATCAGCTTGTTGTGTGGAAGACTGAAAGGCTAACCCTCTGGCCACATTTCTATGGTAACTGTACATCCATTGCCAATTTGTCATCATTGGATTAAGTACTCAAACCTGGCAATAACAATTTTCTTTCTTAAGATATTTCTGCTTCTCAATATTAAAATTTTGCCATACCTTCATGCACACATATGATGCACAAAACCACCTGTTTTTTTAACTCTTTATGTACAGAAATTAATCTTTAAATAGTTTTAACATCCTGATGTTAGAGTAGTCATACAGACTAGTCATACATACGCTTCCATCGTAACACTGAATAACATAACACACTTGTTAACTTATTATTTGGACTACACTAAAATCAGACAGTATTTAATTTCATGCCGCTTTTAGCAATATTCCACCAATATCACAGTGGGGGACACCAGAAAAAGTTTCACACATTGCACCCACTTGGGGACTCGGGACTTAAGAAGGCGAGTGAACACTTTAACCACCAGGCTACCCCACTGCCCCAAAGTAAGTCATAACAGTGACCAAGTACCAAGTATATACTGATTAACTTATCAGCATCTTTTCATCTTGTTACAAATGAGAAACACTTGTAACTATATATTTGGTTCTACACTTTCTCCATAAAATACAAGTTCTATCAGAGCAGTGTCTGTGGCCCGGTTAAGATGGGGACCATTCCACAGTAAAAACTAACAGCTTTTTCTGTGTGTGTAGTCAAAGATTCATTACGATTTTCCCTCCCTGTAAAATAGCTGCATCAAGGCATAAATATGTGCTTAATTTATTTTTGTTTTTTCTCAGATGAATGGCTGGAGTTGATATAAGCTGCCCAAAAACCAAAGAAAAGGAAGAATGAAACAACCACAACAACCACCACTACCACCACCACAACAACAACAACGAACCAACGAAGGATCAAGTGTGTAGTGCATTTGCCAGATGTCATCTAGAGGTCACAGAAACATGTCCTAATTTGACAACTACAACAACAACAACAGACCAACGAAAGATCAAATGAGTTAAATTGATGGCCACAATGTTGGAAGTACAATATCAATTCTTGGGCATTGATCATACCAACACTTACTATGCAAGGAATTACTAAACTGCCAATATACTTGTACCTCACTTACCCAGTTATCTCCCTTATGCTATTGCTGTGAACCTATTATTTTATTACCTAAAATCACATCACCAATCATTTTACCCCCCAAAAGTGATTTACCAAATACATATTGAAGAAAACTTAAACGTTGGTGTGTACAAGTAGCCTGAGTGTTAGTACAAGTGTGAGGTCATGGAAGTTAGGCCAATATGACCCGTGATTAACATTTATTGAATTATTTGCACATTTCATACTGCACCCCTTTTGGTACTGTCCATCTCATGAATTCCATTTGGTTGTGTTTAGATTACCCACTATTGTTAGTGTTCTGCAAATGTCCTCCTAATGGTTGTAGTCAGCAACTTACTCCTCACTGGTAGTGTTTTGCTTTTGTTAGTATTCAACTAAGTTTACCTATAACAGGTGTTCAAAAACAGTTAACCTACTGCAAGTGTTCACTGAAAGTCTACCTGTTGCAAGTGTTGACTGAAATCTACCTGTTGCAAGTGTTGACTGAAAGTCTACCTGTTGCAAGTGTTGACTGAAATCTACCTGTTGCAAGTGTTGACTGAAAGTCTACCTGCTGCAAGTGTTCACTGAAAGTCTACCTGTTGCAAGTGTTCACTGAAAGTCTACCTGTTGCAAGTGTTCAACAAAAGTTAACCTATTGCAAGTGTTGACTGAAATCTACCTGTTGCAAGTGTTCACTGAAAGTCTACCTGTTGCAAGTGTTGACTGAAATCTACCTGTTGCAAGTGTTGACTGAAAGTCTACTTGCTGCAAGTGTTCACTGAAAGTCTACCTGTTGCAAGTGTTCACTGAAAGTCTACCTGTTGCAAGTGTTCAACAAAAGTTAACCTACTGCAAGAGTTCACTGAAATCTACCTGTTGCAAGTGTTCAGCAAAAGTTAACCCACTGCAAGAGTTCACTGAAATCTACCTGTTGCAAGTGTTCAACAAAAGTTAACCTATTGCAAGTGTTCACTGAAATCTACCTGTTGCAAGTGTTCAGCAAAAGTTTAACTAATGCAAGTGTTTAACTAAAGTTCACCCACTGGTAGTGTTCAGCTAAAGTTCATCCTTTAGTAGTGTTAAACTTACATTCCCTATTGTGTTCAAATAATGTCCTCCTATCAATAGTTTTAAGCTATTGTCTCCTCTGATAATGTCCAGAAAATGAATCCCTACTGACAGTGAGGTAGTTTTTTCTCTATCAGTATGTTTAATTGTGTATTCCTTAAGGTGATGAACAAACCTAGGCTCCGGACCAAAGTTATGACATTATTAGCCATTTTTTGGTGTCTTGTCTTTATATGGGTAAACACAAGCTACAGCGATGCAGAAGTTCTTAAATGGATAACACTGTCAGACCACAAACTCAAGGATCCATTGCTCAATCGACACCAGTTCTCCTACACACTCAACACTGGAATCTGCCGGTCAAGAAAAGCAGACATTGTTGTCATTGTTCACACAGCCGTAGAGAATTCACTTCGGAGGATGAAGTCACGTGATACATGGGCAGGTATCATCCAGATAGGCCAGCATTCCATAGTAACTATCTTCATGGTAGGGCAAACCATGAACTCTTCTATGCAAAGACTGTTGAAACAAGAGTCTCAATCTAACAAGGATATTGTACAGGGTAATTTTCTGGACTCGTACAAAAACTTGACATATAAGCATGTCATGGCATTAGGCTGGGTTAATACCCATTGCCCACATGTTAAACTAATTGTGAAAACAGATGATGACGTGTTGGTGAATTTATTTAATTTAGCCTTGTATATTTACAAATATGGATTCCAGAATGACTTTTTGTATTGTCTGTCATACACATTTGCCTTTCCCAAGAGAATCTCCGGAGACAAGTGGTACGTGGGATACAAGGACTATCCATTCATGATGTACCCAGTGTTCTGCTCAGGTGCAGCATATCTTGTCTCGCCCAATGCAGCTATAAAGTTATTCCAAGCCTCAAGTGATATCCGTTTCTTTTGGATAGATGATTTATATGTGACTGGATTCCTGCCTTTGAAAGTCGGCCTGCGACACACTCAGATGATTCCTGGACATGGTTTTGTGAACACATCAACACTGACCAAGAACTCGATGTTTCTGGATGCTCAACATGTCTGGTACTCTCAGTGGGACTACATCATCAAGTCGGTTCCAAGCACACTCTTTTACAAAGCAGCGTATCTATCTTAACACAATGTTGAATTTAGACTTTGAATGGCACTTAGAAGTGATACACATTAAAAGTGCAAAATCATGTCTGCAAATGTTTGCAATACAAGGAACATATACTGGAAAGATGACAACATATAGACGAACAACTCTTTTATTGTTGTGACAGCAACGTTTCAATGTAGATTCTAACACTGTTATCAAGCAAATATAGAACCTCCACTGAAATGTTGCTCTCACACCAATAAAAAGTTGTTCATCCATAGATTGTTATCCTTCCTTACTGTTCCAACTTCTAATTGTCTCTCAAAGACGTTAAACATACATTGTTGAATTGTATTTCTGATATTACAGAGGTTCACAACCATAAATATTTACCCTTTATTGGAGTCAGTTTCTTAGAAATACTCCTCTTCAGTTCATATACGCTGCTATATTACACATGATATCTGAAGGTTTTTGATACTACCCATAACTGATTACACATAGAAATGTTCAGAGGGATGAACATTAAGACCTATGAGTGTCAAGACTTTTTACGGTTTTATGATTCCTTAATTAGGAGATAATTAATTACAATTACTGAGATATATATCTACTTTTGAACTGCATACTTACTAGCTGAAAGTTTTGACATAAGACATCATCTTCTAAAGATTTCTTCTAATCGTCATGCCAAAGCATTACACTGCTTGTTACAATTTTAAACGCTACTCTCCCCAAAGCATTTTGTCTTCCAAAATGTTTATAAACAGTATTAATAATATCTTTCTTCTGGAAAAAAATAATTTTATAAGAATGATTGAGTAGATACCACATACCAGGGTAACTAAAAGACATTCTAAGATGCTTCGGTGAAAGATCAAAGATGCTGACAATACCTTATCAGACGATAATGTGCACTGTTTGCATTACATCACAATGTGTTGACGTCACTTTGCCATTCCAGTCTGCCCCCTCGTAATCAAACTTTTTTGCATGACGTCACAATGTAACCCATGTCACGATGGATTTCAGCTGCCAGCATCCTCATGCTTTAACTATAATAGTTCAGGGTGAAAGTGTGCTTTATTACACTATACATGGTGGCAGAATGAACTGTATTTCTTAAACATAGCAACTTCACAGACAAAATATCATTAGGTATCACTCAATCTGTTTAAACCAATGATATTATTATGATATTATCCAACATACTTGCTAGTAATGAATATTAAAACATATATGCAATTCTAGCATGATTGTTGCTGGTTAAAAAGTAGAATTTGAAAAAGCACTTGTGTATGCGATGTTTAGATGATTAAAATCACCTTCTCATTTATTACATGTGAAAAAATACCTATCCTTTTAAGGGTGAAAAAAAAGAAATATTTAAGGATTGACTGTGTGTTTCTTTTGTTGCATTGAGGTATGAAACTAAAACCAATGTGCAAACTGTATGACTCCGCGTATTGGTATGAGGTGAGGTGAGGTGAGGTGAGGTGAGGTGAGGTGAGGTGAGGTGAGGTGAGGTGAGGTGAGGTGAGGTGAGGCGAGGCGAGGCTAAATGGGAGCTATGTCTAGGGGCTGCATTTTAATAGCTTGTTTCATTGTACCCCATACCATTTTTCTGTTTCCTTAATGCCCTCACTGACTTGGCTGATATGTGTCATCGTATCCCAACAGCAAAGATCGATGCTCATGCTGATGATCACAGGACTGTCTGGTCCAGACTCAGTTATTTGCATATAGCGGAACTATTGCTGAGAGCAGTGTTAAACAACAAAACGACCAACCTTAATGCCAAACACAAAGCAGGGATTCGAACAGACACACAGAGAACAGTGAAAGGGGCTGAGTGCATTAGATTGCTGACGTCTCACTCTGAGAGTGTGGATTGGAATCTAGGATGGGCCTCAACCCCAAAAGAACAAGATTCTGTACTTTACTGAGAACCTCTAATCCAAAATATAACAGAGGTTAAATAAATGCTGCTGTTGACAAGCCATCTAGAAGCTAGGAAAATTGCCAATAATTAACAATGAATGGTAGATTACATTCAGTATTGATACAAAACTTTAAGACTGTGATTTAAGACAGTGTTATATGATCATTGATCTTCCAGAGATATTCACATGCCTTTCTTGAAGACAGTAAATATTCCACATTGTTAGCTTTAACAAATGAAGTGTGTGACTATACTTAATGCTAGAGTGAATGGCTGTAATGATTCTCATTATTGTTAAAGCATGCTACTTCTGACAATTTTGTCAAGTTAAACTATTTTTTGATAAAATGTTATCTTTGTTTTCTGTGACATGACAAAAGCTTTTTTGCAGTTCTTGATCTTCTCCATATGTCTTGCCTGAACTTTCTTATTGCATGTATATTATGCCATGTGAAACAGGTACTTTCTTTCTGTAATGGAACAAATCATCACAACGAAATATAAACACAAGGTAGCTTAGGCTCTGCAAGGATAGAGACTTCTGTGAGGTACCCAGTTCATGAATAGACAGAGACATGTCTTGGGAGATGCCCATGTACACCTGTGTTTGTTGTTGTATATTATACTTCTACTGTGTTTCACTCACAACGACACAAACCGATTATCCCACTATATCACTTAAATTACCACTATGGCAACTGCACACTACTCTATCACCTCAGGAAAGTCTCATGGAAATGTTTCCTTTACAGTTTCATTTGCCTTGGCAAAAACAATTATTCTAATTTTAATCAATAAAATAATATAGCTTTTTTTCATTATTCAATGATATATAAGTTTCTTCCATTAAATTCAGGAAACAAAGAATATAAGTATGCTAATCTGTAAACCAAACAAAAAGACCAAGTAAATCTGTATGAGATTTCTGTCAAAACTTTTGATTTGTAGGCAGTACTATTTTGCACTGCTGTTGGTCATCATGCTTTGATGTACAAGTGTTATGTACAACTGCTCAATTACCACATGTTTCTTCTAAATGTATGTTCATGTTATACCATGCCTACAAACACATCATTATTTACTTCCATGTCTCTCTTGCCATGATTGTTTTGTTTTGAAGGAATAATAAAAAAAACAAACAAACCAAAACACCACTTATTGTGATATTCTGATTAGCTACAATTCAGATATTCTTCAATAAAAATATGGCTCTGATTTCATGTGCTGATCAGGGCCTTTATTCTCAAAACATTCGTAGCCCTAAGAATGGGGTTAAGAAGTTCATAGTAGTATGAATGTTTCGAGAATAAGGGCCCTGGTGATGGGCAATCTTTTTATCAATCTTCATATGTGAGAGACCCAGGGTGTTACTGTAACATATGAAAGTGGGGGTCTAAGGGACTACCGTCAATAAAAGTTACAGGTGCGTAGGGGTAATATGAGGGTCCTGTACAGTACTGAAATGGTGTAGTGTAGTGTACGTTCAGATAATCACTTCAGAGTCTGGAATGAATCAGTCAGAGAGTGGTCATGACTGATGGTTGAAATTACAGACACAGATATCTACTCCTGATGCATGATGGGTAATTTTGTGTGTCCCTTCAGATGCAGTGTTTTTGGTTTCTGCATCCATTCTAATGGCTGCACATTTCTGCATCATGTAAAACATTGGAAACCATATCTTGTTCCCTACTCTGTGAAAGTGCCAACATACCTTGTATGGTCATAGCACATTCAGAATGGCTACTGTTTTCTCCTAGCCATTAGGAGGAAACATGTGCACTGTGCCTAAACAGTGATAATATGTCATGCATATGTATATGTAAACACTTAAATATTCTGGGAAGATATACTGAAAGAGAACACCTACTTATGGATTTTGATCCATGTGGATCAGGATGAGGTTATCAGTACTGGATTAAAATCATCTGGTCATCAGTCGGGACAAAATAACCTTGTTTGGACAACAGTGAAACACTCAGCTCAAATGTTTTGTGAAGAAGTTGATGATTTTACTAAAGAATCTTTTAGACGATTTTAGTTTTAGACAGTAATTGTTTGAATTCGGCCATCAGCGAAACCAAATGAATCTGAAAAGTAACTGCAGCGTTTCCTTTTCATCTTCAGCAAACCAGTAAATTATACCATTGAAACATTTTAACATATTCTTCACCATAAACCACAAAAATACTGACATGAAACATAAATGCGAGGTCTCACTGACCTGTCACTAGTCCACCCTCTGCTGTCAAAGGGATGTTCTGTTCTTCAGCCCACTGCCTGGCTCCAGGACCTACAAGGATGCTGCAACAGATGGATGGATGGATGGAAAGGTGCATGGTTGGATGGATGTATATCAGATGTATGGGCAGACAGTGAGTGACTTCATGAGTGAGTAACCTCTGAAATTATCTATATAGACAAGTAAAAAAAAGTATCGGAACTTTGATGATCAGAATCACAATAATCATTCATTCATGTCAAGTGGCTGGGTATAATTGATACTTACCTTGGGGGTATGCGGCCAAGAGAGAGACCTCCCTGTATCTGCTTCTGGACAAGTCGCTCGGCAACCCGCACTGGATTCTGCACATCTAATGTAGACACGACTCAGTGAGACATGTCACGCAAACATAAATCGGGAACACTGGTGTACAATCTTGTTTTGGAAGTACTATGAAAAGGTTACCAAGGGTGAGTGAGTCAGTGGGTAAGTCTCACAGCCTTGTCACTGAGAAACACACAGTAAACAGACAAAATGAAGTATCTTGAGTGAGTGAGTGAGTGAGTGAGTGAGTGAGCGAGTGAGTGGTCATGCTGAGGAAACACTGTGGTAGGGTAAATGAATGATGACTGAAGCGTTTCAACATAAAAAATGTGCTATGTGTTTACCATGATTAGTGTTTTTGTAATCAACAGTTTCACAATGACTTTATCAGTGTGGGTTATTGCTTGCCATTGTACACTTGCTTGAGATAGTTACCAAGACTAAATACATGTAGGTGATAGATGGTGTCAGATGATCAACAACTGTCATAACTGAAAATACATGATGCTGCTATCTCTCAAACATATCCTAAACTTCTAGTAGTACCCTTGAGGAAATTCTGTCCAGAGGACCCTCATAAATCAGACTCTAATACCACAGCAATTTGCTTGAGCATGTCGGGTAGACTACTTTAGGAACTTAAAGTTGTGGTACAATGTCCACCATTGTCCATGAAATCACATGAGCTTTACTGCTGGAAGGTTACTCACAGGAGTGAACTTCTAATAAACTTAGACCTTTTATTTTTCTTTCACGCAACTGATTAAAAGTAAGTTAACCTACTCCTAATTCTGGATCATCTTTCACTCTTGAATAAACATGACTTCAATCTCTTCTATGATCAACCACCCCAGATAGATAATCTGTAATTTTTCATAAATCATTGTTTAGTTTCTATTTCTAATCATAGAAACAACCTGTTAACAATGAACATCTCCCAATGTGAGAGAATAGGTCTGCTTGTAATGCCCATGTATACCCAACACTCTTGTCCTTTCTCTGGATGTTCACTTATGGAAGAGAATTAGTCACTGCTCTGAGCTCACTGGATATTCTGTTATTCCAACTCACCTGTGATACACCCA
Organism: Haliotis asinina; assembly: GCF_037392515.1. NCBI lineage: Eukaryota > Metazoa > Mollusca > Gastropoda > Lepetellida > Haliotidae > Haliotis > Haliotis asinina. The sequence goes on from NC_090287.1 coordinate 25,256,054, forward strand.
ACAGCTCCTGATGTGAGAGTGAGTCCATCCATGACACTGGCATCACATTCCACAATCCCATCTAGGTTCAGGTTGGACCCAAAACCTGCATTAGTTAGTGGGGAGTCCTGTGGATAAATGTTGCATCCATGTACTTTAATAAGGCTATCATGAAAAGTAAGGAATGATGAAATTACTTGTTTGATAATGGTGCTAGAACCCACACCTAAACATCTTTTTCATTGTAGTAAACAAGTTGTTTACCCTATATTGTCTTACTTTATTTACTTTCTTTCTTGTCTCATCATGGAGTTACAGACAGTAGAGGGTCTTGAGGGTAATGCCTGTATATGTACAGGTATCTTAATAAGGTCATCATGCACAGTGTGAGACGGTGGGAAGTCTTGAGGGTAATGCCTGTATATGTACAGGTATCTTAATAAGGTCATCATGCACAGTGTGAGACGGTGGGAAGTCTTGAGGGTAATGCCTGTATATGTACAGGTATCTTAATAAGGTCATCATGCACAGTGTGAGACGGTGGGAAGTCTTGAGGGTAATGCCTGTATATGTACAGGTATCTTAATAAGGTCATCATGCACAGTGTGAGACGGTGGGAAGTCTTGAGGGTAATGGTTTTAACCTGTACATATACAGCTATCTTAATAAGGTCATCATGCACAGTGTGAGACGGTGGGAAGTCTTGAGGGTAATGGTTTTAACCTGTACATATACAGCTATCTTAATAAGGTCATCATGCACAGTGTTAGATGGTGGGAAGTCTTGAGGGTAATGGTTTTAACCTGTACATATACAGCTATCTTAATAAGGTCATCATGCACAGTGTGAGATGGTGGGAAGTCTTGAGGGTAATGGTTTTAACCTGTACATATACAGCTATCTTAATAAGGTCATCATGCACAGTGTGAGATGGTGGGAAGTCTTGAGGGTAATGGTTTTAACCTGTACATATACAGCTATCTTAATAAGGTCATCATGCACAGTGTGAGATGGTGGGAAGTCTTGAGGGTAATGGTTTTAACCTGTACATATACAGGTATCTTAATAAGGCCATCATGCACAGTGTGAGACGGTGGGAAGTCTTGAGGGTAATGGTTTTAACCTGTACATATACAGGTATCTTAATAAGGCCATCATGCACAGTGTGAGACGGTGGGAAGTCTTGAGGGTAATGGTTTTAACCTGTACATATACAGCTATCTTAATAAGGTCATCATGCACAGTGTGAGACGGTGGGAAGTCTTGAGGGTAATGGTTTTAACCTGTACATATACAGCTATCTTAATAAGGTCATCATGCACAGTGTGAGATGGTGGGAAGTCTTGAGGGTAATGCCTGTATATGTACAGGTATCTTAATAAGGTCATCATGCACAGTGTGAGACGGTGGGAAGTCTTGAGGGTAATGGTTTTAACCTGTACATATACAGCTATCTTAATAAGGTCATCATGCACAGTGTGAGACGGTGGGAAGTCTTGAGGGTAATGGTTTTAACCTGTACATATACAGCTATCTTAATAAGGTCATCATGCACAGTGTGAGATGGTGGGAAGTCTTGAGGGTAATGGTTTTAACCTGTACATATACAGCTATCTTAATAAGGTCATCATGCACAGTGTGAGATGGTGGGAAGTCTTGAGGGTAATGGTTTTAACCTGTACATATACAGCTATCTTAATAAGGTCATCATGCACAGTGTGAGATGGTGGGAAGTCTTGAGGGTAATGGTTTTAACCTGTACATATACAGCTATCTTAATAAGGCCATCATGCACAGTGTGAGATGGTGGGAAGTCTTGAGGGTAATGGTTTTAACCTGTACATATACAGCTATCTTAATAAGGCCATCATGCACAGTGTGAGATGGTGGGAAGTCTTGAGGGTAATGGTTTTAACCTGTACATATACAGGTATCTTAATAAGGCCATCATGCACAGTGTGAGATGGTGGGAAGTCTTGAGGGTAATGGTTTTAACCTGTACATATACAGGTATCTTAATAAGGCCATCATGCACAGTGTGAGACGGTGGGAAGTCTTGAGGGTAATGGTTTTAACCTGTACATAACCTCGTCACTACGCACTCGTCATTGAATATATCGTATTTCAAAAGTCTCATGAGTATCAAAAGCTTCTGTCCACATTTCTGATGTGTGTGGGAGGCATATACACTGGCCTTTTGGGGGGATGCACTTGTCGTTTTCTATTAAATCGCCAAAGACCGAGTTGCTCTGCCGGAAGTAAACAAAACTAGGTTGTCAGCGACGGACTTTATGGCCTCCAGCAATCTGATTGGTTAATAATGCAAACTACAACTTCACATGGGTGTAAAAACTGGAGTGTGTTTTGTACACAAAAGTGCTAGCCACTGACATCTATCTTATTGGTCAGATTTCACAGTGAGCGCCGCTTGAGTTTGCTCAGTTTGTTATTCACACCGTAAATTAGTGTTACCTGGGACATGTGGGGATTGCAAATCAGTTCGCTATAGCCGGTAAGTTCGTTACAGAGAATTCGTTATTCACGACTTTTTATATGATAACATATAGTGGTTTATTCGGGACTTTTAAAACAGTTCGCTATAGCCGTCAGTTCGTTACATCCATGTTCGTTATAAAAGTATCCTACAGTATACATAGCTTAATAAGGCCATCATGGACAGTGTGAGACAGTGGGGAGTCTTGAGGATAATGGTTGATAACCACATATACATAGCTTAATAAGGCCATCATGGACAGTATGAGACGGTGGGAAGTCTTGAGGATAATGGTTGATAACCACATACACATGGCTTAATAAGGCCATCATGGACAGTATGAGACAGTGGGGAGTCTTGAGGATGATGGTTGATAACCACATATACATAGCTTAATAAGGCCATCATGCACAGTGTGAGATGGTGGGGAGTCTTGAGGATAATGGTTGATAACCACATACACATGGCTTAATAAGGCCATCATGGACAGTATGAGACAGTGGGGAGTCTTGAGGATGATGGTTGATAACCACATATACATAGCTTAATAAGGCCATCATGCACAGTGTGAGACGGTGGGGAGTCTTGAGGATAATGGTTGATAACCACATACACATGGCTTAATAAGGCCATCATGGACAGTATGAGACAGTGGGGAGTCTTGAGGATAATGGTTGATAACCACATACACATGGCTTAATAAGGCCATCATGCACAGTGTGAGACGGTGGGGAGTCTTGAGGATAATGGTTGATAACCACATACACATGGCTTAATAAGGCCATCATGGACAGTATGAGACAGTGGGGAGTCTTGAGGATAATGGTTGATAACCACATACACATGGCTTAATAAGGCCATCATGGACAGTATGAGACGGTGGGGAGTCTTGAGGATAATGGTTGATAACCACATACACATGGCTTAATAAGGCCATCATGGACAGTATGAGACAGTGGGGAGTCTTGAGGATGATGGTTGATAACCACATATACATAGCTTAATAAGGCCATCATGCACAGTGTGTGACGGTGGGGAGTCTTGAGGATAATGGTTGATAACTACATACACATGGCTTAATAAGGCCATCATGGACAGTATGAGACAGTGGGGAGTCTTGAGGATGATGGTTGATAACCACATACACATGGCTTAATAAGGCCATCATGGACAGTGTGAGACGGTGGGGAGTCTTGAGGATGATGGTTGATAACCACATATACATAGCTTAATAAGGCCATCATGCACAGTGTGAGACATTGGGGAGTCTTGAGGATAATGGTTGATAACCACATACACATGGCTTAATAAGGCCATCATGGACAGTATGAGACAGTGGGGAGTCTTGAGGATGATGGTTGATAACCACATACACATGGCTTAATAAGGCCATCATGGACAGTGTGAGACAGTGGGAAGTCTTGAGGATAATGGTTGATAACCACATACACATGGCTTAATAAGGCCATCATGGACAGTGTGAGACAGTGGGAAGTCTTGAGGATGATGGTTGATAACCACATATACATAGCTTAATAAGGCCATCATGCACAGTGTGAGACAGTGGGGAGTCTTGAGGATAATGGTTGATAACCACATACACATGGCTTAATAAGGCCATCATGGACAGTATGAGACAGTGGGGAGTCTTGAGGATGATGGTTGATAACCACATACACATGGCTTAATAAGGCCATCATGCACAGTGTGAGACAGTGGGGAGTCTTGAGGATAATGGTTGATAACCACATACACATGGCTTAATAAGGCCATCATGGACAGTATGAGACAGTGGGAAGTCTTGAGGATGATGGTTGATAACCACATACACATGGCTTAATAAGGCCATCATGGACAGTGTGAGACAGTGGGAAGTCTTGAGGATAATGGTTGATAACCACATACACATGGCTTAATAAGGCCATCATGGACAGTATGAGACGGTGGGAAGTCTTGAGGATAATGGTTGATAACTACATAACATATAGCTTTATATTATAAGGCCATCATGCACAGCGTGAGACAGTGGGGAATTTTGAGGATAAAGGTTGTTGTGTAACCATGTACTGTCCGTTTGATTTCATTTGAAGCCGATGAATCGCTTACAAACACAAAATCTAATGCATACGAGACCAAATTTTGCACAGTCACATGAAATCGACCGACCAACTTGTAAGAAATATAGTGAAAAGTGACAACAATATAATGATCATTTGTTAAATAACTTCTTTATACCCATGGCCCAACTTATGAGTTGGTCAAATCATGAAATTGACAGAAAGACACAATAAGCAAAATTTGTTCAGCATTTGTGAAATAAGTGATGTTAGAGAAGTATTACTGAATTCCGACCTGGAAGCATGGCTGTTTGTTGTGAATATGCTGGTAGAAAGGATTTTTTAATCATGAACCAGCAACCATGCTTGAGTTCAAAGATGTGTGAATCACAAGATCATAATCATGTCATCATCAGCAATTGCCAATCACAATCCTATCCAGTTGGTAGTCTGTCCAAAGTTGATTGAGTCTCAAGGGAGACAATTCAAAGAGACATTCCACAAACTTAATTTAATTTTGGGTCTGCAACCATGTTAATACAATATGTTTTCACTGCGGAGGAATTACTGGCAACTCTGATAATTTGCTAAGCAGTAATGAAATCTCTGAGCAACATGTGCTCCATTCCCTGAAGTGCTATGATGCAATGACTACAGTGTAGCCGGCCATCATGGCAGTACATCAATAGACCTCCGGGTTTTACTTGATGTACAATAATCCTGTTTGGTTGAAAACCCAAAGTGAATGAAAAACAGAAAGCATACCATGAATGGAAAGAAAAAAATATATTTTCTTTGATGTGTGTTGATAATAGTGTTACATATACAACTCAAATTTTGATAAGGATCAATATTGAAATATCCTGGAAAACAATAGCAGAGTGACCTCTATATAAACTCATAAGGTCTACAGAGGCATTCTGTGGGCATGATGTGTATATGCTGCCTGGAAATCAGTGAAAGACGATGTATTATCAAAACATAACAGCAGTGTGATGCATGAAGAATACAGAGAATGAATGTACTAACAGTACTTTCGTCCCACTGTCATTTGTTCACTACTATGTAATGTATTTAAATTAAACCTAAGTTAATGTTTAAGCAGTGTATGGCTGAACGTCCGGCAACAGAAGACTTACCTCTAACACTGATATGGCCTTGGTTACTGCTGCCAGTGAGGTCCCTCCATTGCGGAGTACCTCCATTGCCTGAAACACATCAGCATGGTTAATACATCTGCAGAATGAAACACTTCATGAAAAAAAAAAGTAATCTCCTTATGCAGTGAGCTGTATTCAATATACTGTGTTCAGAATAGGAAGTCATGCCAAATATGTTGCAAAAACAAAGCATAGGTTTAGGATTGTTTGTTGCTTGACACATCACTCTGCAATACGACAGAGGTCTGTAAATAATCAATTCTGGAAAAGATAATCCAGTGGTCAGCACCTATGTTTCCGTATCTACACAATTAGAATATGATGAACCTAAACACCTGATGCCTCTTGTAACAAGCCTGGGAGACCAATAAGAGTGAGTGAGTGAGAGTGTATTGTTTTACATAGCTTTTAGCAATATTTGAGCAATATCATGGCGGGGAACACCAGAAATGAGCTTCACACACTGTACCCATATAGGGAATCAAACTCGGGTCTTGTACTGGATGAACAGATGCTTTAACCGTTAGGCTACTCGACTTTCCCTGTGCCAGATAGACCAGTAGGCAATGTTAATGTCTTGTTATGTACAACAGGTAACATCATCAGCGTCATGATACGCTATCAACTCCATCATCTTGCCTGACATAATGCCCTATTTCATTGCCTCTTATGTCAAGGATGGGCAGCTAGAGATCCATTCTTATCCACAGATACAGATACATTTCAAGTATCCATTACTGAAGTACGATTTGTTATTTAACATTACTGTAATAACATATTCATAACTTAAAGCAGTATGAAATCTTTAATAACCATTAACGCTTAAAAACATCTTACACAAAGACGTTGGAATTACTGTATTATGTCAGCTACAGTGAGTCATTTAAGGATACTGACATAACAAATATCTAACTTCATTTTGAACCCAATGAACATGATGGAAATAGTTTTGAAAGAATGTGCAGGTCCGTAAAAGCACAGGTATATATCAACAGTCCGAGACGTAACGTGTACGCGAGACGGCCTATCGTCTCTTGTCCGCGAGACGGTGCGCTCCGCGGTACTAACTGAAGCGCTTCCCCCTAATTAATTCAATCACCGTGGAACCACCTCGATTGGGTGCGAACACGATGCAGGGTAATTAAAGCGTCCCGTAAAATCCCCAAGGGTGGTGGGGTACTTGACAGTCGTGAATGAACAGGTTTTTCGATCTCGGATGCCACGCTTTCGTCATTTGCACTGAACAGATTACAACCTGCAGAATACAAGTTGTTTGTCCGACAAAATATTTACAATCATCCTAGGTTGATGCATACTTGGCCTCTGTATTTTCGATTTTTTCGGCACGTGAAAACATCGGGAAAGCAGAATACCACGCCCAAGGTCGGCTGTTTACACATGCCAATTACACAAAAATCAACTCATCGCTCATGAAAAGGTGATTTATTTCATTTGAATGTATTACTGGTGGAAATGTCAACGTATTCATCTTGCAGAAAGTTACAGAATATTTTGAAACTAATACGACCCCTACCGCATCTTGCATGAATCAAAACTTTGCCAATTTCGTCAAGAGTAATCCTGCGAAAACTATTAAATCATTTGCATATTTTTCGGAAGTGACGTACGTCCATTGTGTAACTCCACACAGCACACTGAGAAAAGGGACTCGCGGTGCCAGCCAAAGCTGACATCTCGTACTGATCAAAATTAGTGTTATACTAAAATACCTGCTTCGATATTTCATTACAGCTCATGGTGTTGACATGTGGATATCGTATCTTCCAGAGTACATATCAGTTTATGCCCGCATTAGCCGTGCATGCTGTTTTACAGAACATACAGTCCCTGTAAACGTGCGCGACTGTTTCAGCCAATCAAATGAAGCGTGAACCCCTCGTATGTGAGGTGTTATCCGAACGAAGTGAGCATGCAGTTTCATCGGTATACACACTATTTTGTAAACACATCTGAAAAAATGTTATTGATGTATGAAAATTAGGCTATGATGCATATCTCTCTGAATATCTGCACGGGTATGAATCTGCAATACTTCATTGCCCAGACGATTACAGCAAACAGATTTGTAGTCTTACCAAACCGAACCAAATGCAAACGTTTCTGAACCTCTTGAAAGAGAAATGATGTTTCTTTTAAGACCACCGTAAATAGATGTGCATTGTGTAAAATGACAGAAGTTGGGAAGAAAACAAACTAATTAGATGGTAACTGTTATAAGGTTTCTGGTGAGCCGCTCAAGCGGCTCACTGATCTCGTGTTTGCTTATTGCAAGTTGAGGATGGTGTTCCTCTGTACGGTCCAGCTTGCGAATGATGACTTGTTGATCATGAAAATGCATATAAGTAACTTGAACCTAATTTATGCCTTCGGAAATTGACATGATTTGATAAAGGCATTTAAAAAAAGAAATCACACTTTGTGACATAATTTCGAAATGAAAAAAGTACGAAAATACAAATTTAAATAAGGAAACATAACGCCCCCTGCAGGTTGTAATATCTTTCGCCCCCTCTTTCGATCAAACTCCATATGACCTGGCGGATACATTACGCATTCGGTAAGATCATGTTAAGTCTACAAATCATCATTTTCTGAAGAATTGTGCATCATGTCGGCGATTTGCGTAACATCCCTCATCCTGGAAGACATCATTCCTCCATCCCCTTCAGTGTGCACAGTATATTCAGGTAAGAATGTGTTGTTTCACTTACCCTGTACACATACAGGCAACTTCAATTAGATCGAATACATACGTATTTGCATACATACCCTTTCTACAACAAAACTAACAACACACATTACCAGATCTACTTCAGGTAAAAACTGGGACTTTCTTGTTTACACATATTCTATGTATATGCTTGAAACAGAAAAGGTTTTCGTTCCTGGAAGACAGCATGGCCAGTGGAAGACAACCAGCCCCGTGTATAATCCTGCATGCTGCGTTGGACTGGGAACGGCCAAATGCCCGTTTCCGCCAGGAGTCAGCAGAATGAGGGAACACGCACATTCCTGAGAACATTGCATTATTTGTTATAAAAACGAAAATGTATGAAGCTTTCACTGAATGTTTTAGATGTATCACAGTATGTAGTACAGCTATGGTTATGAAACACAGGTACATATTTCAAATACATCAGTGCGGCGAATTGTGCTTGTCTTGGTTCATCTTTTTGGCCGAATGCAACACAATTAACTTTCATTTGGATTACGCAATTTATTGTATCACACACGTGACACTGGAGTGAAGGCTGGGCCGAACGCGGCCAGGCATAGTTAATGACTGTAGTTGGGTATCACTGCATATACAGGTGGAGACAGGCAACAGGTGTGATGCAGTACAGCACGTTACTTCAGGGTGTGTACATCTAATGAGTTTGCAGACAGTTTACACGGCTATCTGGTGGACACGGGGGGCGATTGTGCAATTTCCTGTTTACGGTGCCTTTGTCGTTCGAGGTATATTTTATGATAGCTTGAAAACACATAATTAAATGCTAATTATATGTATTCCGTTTCCTGTTTGTGTTTGATAATCTGTGAAAGGCCACAGAAATGTTTATTTTGTGGTGACAAATATTCAAGTCGCATGGAGGTGGGCAAAATAGCGTTTTCTTACTTCATTCCGATTGAACTGATCACGTGATAACGATCTCTCACGTGATAATGAGATGACATATTTATGAGGAAGAAAGGAATAAAATTGTTCCAGATGATTACAAACTCAAAATATTGTCCATAGCATTACTGATCGACGACTTATAAACAGATTTTTATTGCTTAATGTTATAATGCTTTTCAAAGTGTTCTGTTTTGGTATGAAGGAGTTATTCTTGTACTGATTATCTTCGAAGAGTACTTGAAAGTGCTGTGCGTCGTTGTCAACACTATCATCGGCTTTCCTATCTTTTACTTTGGTAGATGATTTAAACAGTATTCATAGATAAAAACAATACATTCAAAGCCAACACAGAAATATATATTTTATGTATATGCGTGAAATAGGAAGGGTTTTCCTTCCTGGACGACAGCATGGACAGGGGAAGACAACCAGACCCAGCTACAGTCCAGCATGTTGGTTTGGACAGCCTTTTCAGCCATCATCTGCAGAATGAAGAAATATGTGTGTACCAGGGAGTTTTGCATTATTTGTCATTATTACGTAACCTTTCACTGAATGTTTTATATGTATTTAGTATAACTATGGAAGTAGTTATATATTCTCGGACACAGGTGCATGTTCAAAATTCTTCAGTACGGCGAATTGTATTTGTCCCCTGACAGAATGAAACACAAATAAATTTCACACAGATTATGCAATATCACACACGACACTGTTTTCCAACAATGATTAAGCCGGAATGAAGAGGATGCAGTCAGGCGTAGTTTATGACTGCAGTTGATTAGCCCTGAATATACAGGTAGGAGACTGGATACCCATTTATTGGGTTTGGAGACAGTTGACACGGCTGTCTTGTGGACACTGCCAGCCACTGTGCAGTTTCCTGCTGACGATGCTTTTATCGTCCGTGGTAAACTTAAAAACGCACAATTAAATGCTAACTATTTTGTTTGGTGTTGTTAAGCTGGTAAAAGACAGAATCATGTTTATTCAGTTGTGACAAAAATTCAATTGATATGTAGGTGAGCAAAATCTGCTCAGGGAAGTGGCATCTTCCGTGTGTAACAGGGATGGCTCGACTGATTTTATTGCTGCAGTTGACTAATAATACAGCTTTGAAACAATGTCAGTCTAAGTAAACTCAGTCTCAATGTTATTCCTTAAACACCACCACTGAGTTTAACAAAACCTAGCAGAAGGTCGCATCAGGCAACCTTTGAGCGACCTATGACCGTCCAATCAATAGCGAGACGGTTATATAGATTTAACCAATCAGACAACGGCTACTACTTAGGGGCACAGATCTCTCCACAAACAACAATCCGCAGAAAATACAGATATTTGACCTGCGATATATACGCTTTGGGGTTTCTGTTTACATGGTGACCATTGGCTAATATTTCTGCAAGATGAGATCCCTTGAATATTGCCAAAACACTGTTTTCGGAGACAGTTAACTCTGTTGTCATGGTTGTAATGTGCGCCGTGTGAATCACCCAGAAGCGATCATACGCTAAATAACATTCGGAATCGTTCGGGTACGAACCTTTTCGAGATAAAAAGTTCAAAAGGTGTGTGCGAATGTCCACTTTCGCGATTTGGAAAGCTGTGTTCTGATTGGTCAGTCCCAAAGGTTACCTGACGCGACCTCCCATAAGGTTTTGTTAGACTCAGTAATGGAGCGTAAGGAAAAGTACTGAGGCTAAGTTTACTTAGACTGGAAACAATATATATGAATACATAAATGTCCGTCTAAATAACTCTTTTTTTTATCACATTCACGTCATCTGTTTAAAAGTGGAGAAATCGCATTTCTATAACATTACGTGTTGATGACAATGACATAAAACTTAAGGAAATGAGTGGTAATTCCTGCATGCAGTGTGTTCAAGAATACATTTTGCTTAAACTATTAAAGATCATGCAGTCCTCCGAAGTTACTTACCACTTGATGCGACTGAACATATTGAGCACCGGGTCTGCTCCCGTGGCAAAAGGCGTCTCTCGTAGTCGTAACGATCTTGTGGGTAAGGTTTGAGTGTCTGACGAGCAGTGGGAGGAAAGTAGATGTGTTTCATCGCGATTGTACACCTATGTGCATTCGTGTACACGAACAAGTACTTATACGAGGTAAATCTGCATGGAATTAGCTTTCAGAAAATATAAAGATCATGTTTGTGTGAAATGTGCACATAGGTGAAAATTGCCGTCAAAAACTGACTACTTTTGTTCGTGCTTCTGGGAAGCGTCTCTGGTACGCGTAACGAAATTGTGAGGACGCTGTGTGTGTCTGTGACGAGCGGTGGGTGGAAAGTAGATGTGTTTCATCGCGATTGTACACCTATGTGCATTCGTGTACACGAACAAGTACTTATACGAGGTAAATCTGCATGGAACAAGCTTTCAGAAAATATAAAGATCATGTTTGTGTGAAATGTGCACATAGGTGAAAATTGCCGTCAAAAACTGACTACTTTTGTTCGTGCTTCTGGGTAGCGTCTCTCGTACGCGTAACGAAATTGTGAGGACGCTGTGTGTGTCTGTGACGAGCGGTGGGTGGAAAGTAGATGTGTTTCATCGCGATTGTACACCTATGTGCATTCGTGTACACGAACAAGTACTTATACGAGGTAAATCTGCATGGAACAAGCTTTCAGAAAATATAAAGATCATGTTTGTGTGAAATGTGCACATAGGTGAAAATTGCCGTCAAAAACTGACTACTTTTGTTCGTGCTTCTGGGAAGCGTCTCTGGTACGCGTAACGAAATTGTGAGGACGCTGTGTGTGTCTGTGACGAGCGGTGGGTGGAAAGTAGATGTGTTTCATCGCGATTGTACACCTATGTGCATTCGTGTACACGAACAAGTACTTATACGAGGTAAATCTGCATGGAACAAGCTTTCAGAAAATATAAAGATCATGTTTGTGTGAAATGTGCACATAGGTGAAAATTGCCGTCAAAAACTGACTACTTTTGTTCGTGCTTCTGGGTAGCGTCTCTCGTACGCGTAACGAAATTGTGAGGACGCTGTGTGTGTCTGTGACGAGCGGTGGGTGGAAAGTAGATGTGTTTCATCGCGATTGTACACCTATGTGCATTCGTGTACACGAACAAGTACTTATACGAGGTAAATCTGCATGGAACAAGCTTTCAGAAAATATAAAGATCATGTTTGTGTGAAATGTGCACATAGGTGAAAATTGCCGTCAAAAACTGACTACTTTTGTTCGTGCTTCTGGGTAGCGTCTCTCGTACGCGTAACGAAATTGTGAGGACGCTGTGTGTGTCTGTGACGAGCGGTGGGTGGAAAGTAGATGTGTTTCATCGCGATTGTACACCTATGTGCATTCGTGTACACGAACAAGTACTTATACGAGGTAAATCTGCATGGAACAAGCTTTCAGAAAATATAAAGATCATGTTTGTGTGAAATGTGCACATAGGTGAAAATTGCCGTCAAAAACTGACTACTTTTGTTCGTGCTTCTGGGAAGCGTCTCTGGTACGCGTAACGAAATTGTGAGGACGCTGTGTGTGTCTGTGACGAGCGGTGGGTGGAAAGTAGATGTGTTTCATCGCGATTGTACACCTATGTGCATTCGTGTACACGAACAAGTACTTATACGAGGTAAATCTGCATGGAACAAGCTTTCAGAAAATATAAAGATCATGTTTGTGTGAAATGTGCACATAGGTGAAAATTGCCGTCAAAAACTGACTACTTTTGTTCGTGCTTCTGGGTAGCGTCTCTCGTACGCGTAACGAAATTGTGAGGACGCTGTGTGTGTCTGTGACGAGCGGTGGGTGGAAAGTAGATGTGTTTCATCGCGATTGTACACCTATGTGCATTCGTGTACACGAACAAGTACTTATACGAGGTAAATCTGCATGGAACAAGCTTTCAGAAAATATAAAGATCATGTTTGTGTGAAATGTGCACATAGGTGAAAATTGCCGTCAAAAACTGACTACTTTTGTTCGTGCTTCTGGGTAGCGTCTCTCGTACGCGTAACGAAATTGTGAGGCCGTTTGTGTGTCTGTGACGAGCGGTGGGTGGAAAGTAGATGTGTTTCATCGCGATTGTACACCTATGTGCATTCGTGTACACGAACAAGTACTTATACGAGGTAAATTTGCATGGAATAAGCTTTCAGAAAATATAAAGATCATGTTTGTGTGAAATGTGCACATAGGTGAAAATTGCCGTCAAAAACTGACTACTTTTGTTCGTGCTTCTGGGTAGCGTCTCTCGTACGCGTAACGAAATTGTGAGGCCGTTTGTGTGTCTGTGACGAGCGGTGGGTGGAAAGTAGATGTGTTTCAACGCGATGCCACACCTATGTGCGTTCGTGTACTTGAACAAGTACTTGTATGGTGTAAATCTGCATTGAATATGCTTTCAGAACATGTTAAGTTAATGTTTCTATGAAACTGGCACATATGTGAAAATCGTCGTCAAAACCGACTACTTTTGCCTCTCGAACGTCTGTTGATGTTGTGAGGGCGGTGTGTGTGTCTGTGGCCAGTAGCAGGAAAGTAGATGTGTTTCATCGCGATTGTACACCTATGTGCATTCGTGTACACGAACAAGTACTTATACGAGGTAAATCTGCATGGAACAAGCTTTCAGAAAATATAAAGATCATGTTTGTGTGAAATGTGCACATAGGTGAAAATTGCCGTCAAAAACTGACTACTTTTGTTCGTGCTTCTGGGTAGCGTCTCTCGTACGCGTAACGAAATTGTGAGGCCGTTTGTGTGTCTGTGACGAGCGGTGGGTGGAAAGTAGATGTGTTTCATCGCGATTGTACACCTATGTGCATTCGTGTACACGAACAAGTACTTATACGAGGTAAATCTGCGTGGAATAAGCTTTCAGAAAATATAAAGATCATGTTTGTGTGAAATGTGCACATAGGTGAAAATTGCCGTCAAAAACTGACTACTTTTGTTCGTGCTTCTGGGCAGCGTCTCTCGTACGCGTAACGAAATTGTGAGGACGCTGTGTGTGTCTGTGACGAGCGGTGGGTGGAAAGTAGATGTGTTTCATCGCGATTGTACACCTATGTGCATTCGTGTACACGAACAAGTACTTATACGAGGTAAATCTGCATGGAACAAGCTTTCAGAAAATATAAAGATCATGTTTGTGTGAAATGTGCACATAGGTGAAAATTGCCGTCAAAAACTGACTACTTTTGTTCGTGCTTCTGGGTAGCGTCTCTCGTACGCGTAACAAAATTGTGAGGACGCTGTGTGTGTCTGTGACGAGCGGTGGGTGGAAAGTAGATGTGTTTCATCGCGATTGTACACCTATGTGCATTCGTGTACACGAACAAGTACTTATACGAGGTAAATCTGCATGGAACAAGCTTTCAGAAAATATAAAGATCATGTTTGTGTGAAATGTGCACATAGGTGAAAATTGCCGTCAAAAACTGACTACTTTTGTTCGTGCTTCTGGGAAGCGTCTCTGGTACGCGTAACGAAATTGTGAGGACGCTGTGTGTGTCTGTGACGAGCGGTGGGAGGAAGGTTGGTTTGTTTCAACACGATTGTACACCTATGTGCGTTAATGTACACGAACACGTACATGTACGAGGTAAATCTGCGTTGAATAAGCTTTCAGAAAATATCGCAAGAAATATCGCCATGTACATTACGCACGCTTTACACAGTCTCAGACTCACGACGGATGTTTTGACTGGGCAATTTAGTCAGGCATCAGTTACCTCCCATTAATGACACGCGAGACGATTCGCGCGGTTTCGAAGAAAGTAAACATGTTTCAACACAATAACAAACAGGTGTGCGTTGGTGTGCATCGAAAGCTGCATATATATTATGAATCTACGATAAATGAGCTTTCAGAAAATACTAAATGTAAGTTTCTGAAAATTATGCACATAGGTGAAATTCGCAGTTGAATATCGCCAATTTTTGCTCAAATTTTGCACATTTTTGTCACTTTTTGACAATTTAATTTCCTCTTTTTATGTTTTCATTCACGTCATCCAATAACTTGACCATCTGTCAATGACTGTAGCAAATTTTGTTTAATTATTTTCACAAATAACAATTTTAGACATGTTTTTGTGTGACATGCAGAATTTCTCTCTCTGTGATCAGGGAGTCACGCGTATGAGTGACCCCCTCTCAGGTAGTCACTTGTACGCGTAACGGGAGACCGTCTCGCGTACACGTTACGTCCTCTACTGATCAAGATCAAGTTGTGCAATAAACTCTATCATAATTAGTATCCAGTCAAATCCTATCTGTATACATGGTTTCATTATCTGTGTGCTTTTTGTTATTCTTACTGTACACTTTACTATGTGCAACTTGTTATCCATCCATCTACCCACCCACGAGTATCATCTAACCATCCATCAATTTACTATCCATCAATCCATCGTGAATTGTAGATGACTGACATTACCAACCACAGGTTGTGGACAACAAAGTGCATAAAGATGAATGGATGAATCCAAATGTATAACTTTTTGTTGGATACAGGGTAATGATGCACAACAAAATGATGATAAATCAGGAGCTGTTACGCATAAACTTGTACACGTTTTTAACTGTACAGAAATTATCCATCTTAACTTCTGCGTGAAAAATTCTTGTTTCTAGTTCTGTATGCATAGAATTCATTCTGGGCTGATGACGAAGACATTTTCCCTACCTGTTGGCATGCATCCTTACACACAGATCTGTACTCAGTTTCTTTGTTTGTTGAATGATATCCAGCACCTGAAGTGAAAAGAAAAGAAATTATACTTTATTGAGTTTTGATGACACACGAAACAGGTATACAGACAACTGACTTACAGGTATGTAGTATGTTATGATAGAGTTGTCTTGATGGTATTTCCAAAATTGGTTGAGGATCATGGAATTGATGGTACCATGAATGTTATCACTAATATCAGGACTCCACTCATTTCAATAAACACATGAAAGATTGTAGATGACATAACATAAACAATAACAACCAAAACCTTATTGCAGCAGGAAACTGAGCCATAGAGAATCAAAAGACAAGGTAGTTGCAGACTTTATTTATTGTAAGAAATAGTATTAACCACTTGAAAATTTTCAAATTTTTTCACAAAATGTTCAGGACAGTGAAATAAATAATAATGAATGATTGAGAGGGAGTGTTGTGGTGATGTTACATCTACTACTACGCTATGCCTTGATCTGATATGATGTCACCAGCCATAGCTGAAAGCTACAGATACAGCCCTTAACATCTAAAGATTACCTGTACAATCTTGAAAAAGGAAAATACCATGACCATATTTCATCAATTCATAATTCCATCCCATAACAGTAAAAGAATCCTATGTTCCTCGGTTGGAATCAAAGTTCAACATGATTATTGAATCTTGGTTTGTCAGCAGTATTCTCCTGTTACTCCATTTACAAAGCAACCTTTACTAAGGTTCACCTTAACTCCCATTCCAAGGTTACCTTAATGACTTACAATCACCTTAGTGCTTTTTAAAAATAGGCCCTGCTTGTGGCCCTGTGGATTGTATGTTATATTTGGATAGCATCTAAAACTTGCCTCCCATCTGTCATCTTGACCATATTAAACTGATATGCAATGAAAGAGCAGTAAAAAGCTGGGGAAAGCAAAGCAGTGAAAAGCTGTTCAAAGTACATATGACATAACGATGTCATGAAAGAAAGCGAAATTTTGATTTATTTCTTGTTGATTCTGTTGACAATGAAAACATGAAAGAATTATAGCTCAATCTTGATTAGCATAGGGGTAAAAATGTTCAGTCATGTTTACCATACCAATGATTCATACACTCAAACCAGGGTGCACAAAGGGGTCTTAGCCGTAAGATGACCTTAACAACTCTCACACTGGAATACAGTCTTGAAACAATCAACACTTAAGACTGCTTTATGGAAGGAGGGCTAGCGAACCATCCGCCTCATAACATATCAGAAACATATGACATGTAGAAAAGCTGTTTTGTTTTTTTTGTTATTTTGTTTATAATTGTATCCATCATGTGAAAAGTGAAAAGGTGACTGGTACTCAAGGTGATTGTAGGTGACTCTGGGTTCAGCAGGGATTTCATTACGTTCTAGCTTGCATCACAACAGAGTGAAAGCATACTGATGGTGCTCTTGAAAGCTTGATGGATCTCCATGCATCTTGGATTGATGGAGATTAGTAGCTGCATGGTGATGGTAGTGGCATCATTTTATCCTCAACTCCATATTTAAGATAAAAGATGGGTAAATTGACCTGGTCATTACACATAATTAAGTTTAGCCCACAAACGCCAAACATTCCAGAGACTGCCTGTTTACAGATGCCACAGATGTTTATTCTCTTCTTCACTTAAGTTTGTGTTCAAGTTACTGTTGGATCATGTGTATATTTTCGAACATCATATATTTTCAGAAGGTAGTACTCAATAAAACTATAACAGTCGAGGGTAGACCATTTTCTTGGAGCAGTTATCGAACCATAGTTTGCCTTCTGTCTTTCTGTCTTTATCATGCTCCAGTGCTCTCCACTAGCATTTCTTCAGAGGCAAACAACTCTTTCCAATAATTAGGGTTAGGTTCTGGTTCAGGGTTGGAGAGCTGACACATCTTTAGGTGCTTCTACCTAAAGATGTGTCAGTTCTTCTACCTTCTGGTGCCTGCTACATGATAATTTAGTAATAACTGATCTTGATGTGATACTAACATTCAGGAAGTTTAATATTCGCAAATACCTGACATTGCACTACGAGCATGTTGTAATAATGTAAACAGTTGTGCAGGATATACACAGTGATGTTTCAAATGTCTGTCTATGCTCATCATATACCAGCAATTTGGAAAACATCACATACAATCCCTGTTCCCCAAAGGTCAAAATCTTCAATAATTAATGACTACCAAGCAGTGACTCTTACTCCAATAATCAGGAAATGCTTTGAGTGAATTATCAACTTAATTAAGCAAAATACTGGACATCAAATGGATCCTTTACAATTTGCTTACAGGGCCAGATGCAGGGTAGAATCTATTCACCTGGGGAATTCAAAATCTTATGCAAGGGTCTTCTTTGCAGACATCTCCTCTGCTTTCAACACAATCCAGCCACATTTGATGATAAGAATACTATTCAACTTGGAAGTAGACAGTAACACCTAAACCAACCGACCTCAACATGTTCTGGTCAATTCAACACTTTTGGATGTTAATCTAGTGAGTACTGTTGCTCCTCAAGGTTGTGTCCTGTCCCCTGTCCTCTTCGAATTTTGTACAAATGACTGTACATCTCATTTATCCACCTGTTTGAATATCAAATTTGCTGATGACGCCGCTCTGGTTGGTTTTTTTTCGTCAATTGGAGTTAATGTGACAAAATGACTTTCTTTAAGAGTTACCTACACTCTTTGCAACACACTCTAAAAACTACACAGTAATTCTCGGTGACTTTAGTGTGCTCTTCATCGTTCATGATAAGTCTGAGGTCAAGAAATACATTCAGTTATTGAATACATATTCACTTACCGAGCGTGTGTCTGTCGCCACACATAAATCTGGCAATATTCTCAACTGGATTATCACACATAGCAACTACAGCATTATCAAAGAAGTTGAAGTCATAGATTGCCAGATGTCTGACCACTTCAATGTCTTCTTTACTATTGACTTAGTTAAGCCAAATAACAAGCAGTCAATCTTGATGTGTGGAAACACCAAACAGATTCAGCAAGATAGTTTTAAACAGGACTTGGTTAATTCAAACCTCCTCACTCATTCTTCCCCTTATGTTGATGACCATGTTGAGCTCTTCCATGACACCCTCACATCTCTCCTTGATAAACATACTCTGGCAGTTGAGAAGAAGGTGATACTCTGTCATCACGCTCCATGGTATAACAAGTTGATTCGTCGCTCTAAGACTCAACAGTGCAGAACTGAATGTCAGTGGCGCAAAACACACATGGAAATTTACAGGCAGATGTATCAACAGTGCTGAAATGCTACCACCTCTTTAATCATCTCTGCTAAACGGAAATATTGTCTTCACAGTATAGAGGATAGTATGGGGAAGCCTGCTTCCCTGTACAGGCTTATGAATACCCTGCTTGGTAAGGAAGGTGATGGTGATATATTACCTCCCAGACAAAGTAACAAGGAACTAGCAGATTCCTTCAACTCATTCTTCATCTCAAAGATTGATACCATTTGAAAAGGACTTTCAGTCAAGGACGTTGATAGGTGTTTCAGTGAACCTCTCTTCACAGGCAATCCATTAATGCAGTTTGCACCCTTCAGTCCAAAAACAATTATCCGCTCTTCAAAGCCAACCACCTGTGACTCTGACCCCATAACAACGAAACTTCTGTTTCAGCATCTTGACTTGCTTCTGCCAAGCATTATCAAAATTGTCAACTCAAGTTTGGAGAGCAGTGTATTTCCTAACAGATTTAAACACACTGTAGTAAAACCTCTGCTGAAAAAAAAACAGATCTTGACCCTCAGAATCTTCTGATCTTTCAACCTGTCTCAAATTTATCCTTCATTTCCAAGATAATTGAGAAGGCTATACATGTGAGGCTTAAAGACCATCTCTACAAAAACCTTCTGTTGGATGTATTCTAGTCGGTGTATGAGCAATACTACAGTACAAAGACTGCCCTACTGCAAGTGACGAATGAGCTCTGGTGTGTTGTCGATGATGGTAGGATTGCTGCTCTAGTGTTGTTGGACCTGTCTGTGGCCTTTTGACCACCATAGACTCCTGTCTATGCTCAAACAATAGTATGGACTTCAATGGGTGTCATCTTATCTGTCTGACATTCTGTTGTCATTGGTTGCGAGAGATCTAAAGGTACTGCAATCACATGTGGTGTCCCACAGGGGTCAGTCCTTGGTCCAGTCCTGTTTGTATTGTATACTGGTGTGGTGAAGTTGGCAGAAACGACAAACAGCTGTTTCCTTTAGCAGTGTATTCCATCATTAACTCCCATTTAAGTACAGTCTGCAGCTATGTGTTCTGCAAGCAGGTAGCTACAGTCATCAACATCAGGCGTGTCCATGTGGGCACTAGTTCATGTGAACTACAGACTGTCTGGATAACAGAAAACTGGTCTTGCCTTATCAATACGCTACAACTGGATAGGTTGGAATGATTACTGTATATTACTGCATATAAGCCGACCCCGTGGATAAGCCGACCCCCCAACTTGACCCTCAAAATCAAGGCCAAGATCATATCTCTCATACATAAGCCGAGCCCCCACTATGGGTCGTGGCCATAGACCACGACCAGAGACATCTTGTACTACAACGTTTCTCACCATACCTATGCTGATGACAATCAGCTCCTGAAAGCCTTCCATCTGTCAGATATCTCCACATCTCTTCACTCCATAGCTAAACATACACAGGACATCAACTTGATCAAGTGCTGGATGACAACAAATATGCTTAAACTTAATGACACTAAAACAGAAGCAGTTCTCGTTGGCACAAAGCAACAACTCAGCAAAGTCAAAACAGATTTCCTTAAAGTTGCAGATGCAGACATCAAGTTCTCTGAGGTTGTAATGATTTGGGTGTCCACATTGACTCGTCCTTGACTCTAGATGTTCATGTTAATCACTTGAACAGGATCTGCTACTTTCACCTGAAATCCATTGGTAACATCCGGCAATACCTAACAAATGCTGCAACTGAAGATCTTGTTCCAGCTCTTATTACATCAAAGCTTGATTACTGCAACAGCATCCTTTCAGGCCTCAGTTCTACCCTCCTTGAAAAACTTCAAAAGATACAAAACACTTCTGCCCACAGCAAGACTTCTAAACGTTCCCATATCACACCTGTGTTCAAAGAATTGCATTGGCTACCAGTGAAGGCCAGAATTGACTTTAAGATCCTCTGTTTGACATACAAGTGCCTCCATGGATTGGCTCCCTCCTACCTTTCTTAACTCCTACATCCATATGTCCCTGCACACAACTTGTGCTCAAACACTTAAGATCTACTGGTCATACCATCCTACAAACTGAAATCCTTTGACTACTGGTCATTCTCGTACTCTGAGCCTGTGATTTGGAACTCTCTCCCTTGTGCCATTAAAAGCTCGAACACAATTGACATTTTTATGTCCAGACTTATAACTCACTCACTCATACTACTAATTATTTCAGCTGCAAACAATGGTAAATACTCCATTGTAAATATTCTATAGCACTTTGAGCATGCAGTAGGGTGTGGAACAGGCGCATTATAAGTATGCATTTATCATTATTATTTATTATAGAGTATAGGAAAAGTATTAATGCATTTACTTCATGGTGCAAAGAGAATTTCTTCTACTTACACATATACGAAACAAAGGAAGTGACAACTGACTTCTGAAGCCGAAAAACAAATTGGAACATGTTTGTATTGAGAGACAGGAAGTAGAAGCAGTAGAAGAGTATAAATATCTGGGTACTATCATTGATAATAAACTTTGTCATGGAAATCAAATTCACATCGTGTACATGGGAAAGCACAACTGTGGCTTTTCTTTTGTGAAAATTGCGACCCTTTAATGTAGACACTAATTATTCCACCAAACATTCATTAATAGTATTCTAACTTTCTGCTTTCATGCCTGGTATGGCAATCTGTCTCTTCACAGAATAAACAAACTTGACAAAATTGAGAACATATCCAGCAAAATTTGTGGCTGCAATTTTGAACCTCTCTCCTAAGGGTACCAGTCAAAAGTCGTCTTTCGTGGCAAGCATAGGTTGCTGAAGGAATATTCTACCTCGGAGTCGGAAATTCACGGGTATCATAATTATTGGTAGTCCAGCATATAACTAGACGACTTCGCACTATACCAAGGTGTGCTCGATGTAGGCCTTGGCTGGAATAAGAGTTTATTCATATGAACTAAATTATTGGCTGACCTGCATATTGCAAAATAAGCAGAACGACCTATAAACTATAATATTCCGTTTGGTCTATTGTAGGCCAATTGGTAGGTTTCCCCAATCTGATAAGTTTGTGTCTTGTATACGGAGATTTACATGATGAAGTGTTCAGTGCTCATGCGATAATCAAGACAGCAACGAATGTTTTCAAGAGTCAGAAAACACATAACACGATGATACTCACCTGCGTGGACTGCAACGAACGATTTCCGTTTATGCATTTCAAATTTCGTCTATGAATCAGTCGTAAAACACGAGAACACATAGTCCTTTCATATTTTCCGCCGTGGACCCGGAAGTGGGCGCCTCGATTTCGCTTAAGTCTAATACAAATATTATATAAATGGGTGTATTCATATGCACCAGTGTTATGCACAATAATTTTATTATTTATTCATAGAAGTAATATCACACGTTGTAGTTGGTCCGAACTACTTTATAAATGTATGTAATCCGTTCCACTGTTTCGTTTGCTGTAAGCGAGGTGAAAGGTCAACCCGACCTGTAGACTCGTGTTTGGCACAGTTTGGCTAGAGCTCCGACCGCTGAACTGGTGTGGAAGCATTCGTAAGGCATTCACTCAATGTGACTCTGTCACATACACCTTTCGTGTCCTTGTGACAACCTCCTCAGTTTGTAAAAACTCTTACAAAATATTGCTGTTCGAAGGCATGCATGATGAAATTCATTCTCTTCCCACAGAGGTTACTCCTGTCATATCTTCTTACGTAGGAAGATATGACAGGACTAAATTTACTACGTAAAAATAGATTGGCAGAACTCTTTCCTTTAGTTCATTCACTGCCTAAAATTATAGGCCTATGGTTTATATTTAAGTCTAAATCTAAACCTTAACCCCACAAAATAATCTTAATGAACAGAATACATTTCAAATTCAAGCATGGTTTACAGACGGAACTCTTACCAAACGAAGAACCTAAACGTCCATATTGCAGTGTTAAATCTAATTTTTCTCAATGACATTATTGTAATGCATGTTTAACAGAGTGATCATGTTTCAGAGTCTGGAACCAATGACAGTTATCAGCAGACCTGTTCAGTGAGCTTGCAATGCCTCGCCACAGCAAGCTGCAGCTTCAAGTACTTAGTCTTTACCGTCAGTTCCTCAGGGAGGCAAAGGATAAACCAGGACTTCGATCATATGTTCAGGAACAGTTCAAGAAAAGTGCTCAAATGCAAAAGACTGACATTATTCAAATAGAATATGCAATCAGGAAAGCCCAAAAGCAGCTTAACATGTTAAAGACCACATCAGTCTCTGGTGTGGGTGTGTTTGAAAAGGAAGAAGAAAAGCCTTGAAAGAAAAAGTGTTAGTTTTAGAAATATTTAAGTTACCGATAACATTGCGTTTGAGACTTGTGTTTAGCCAGTCTAATCTGCAGCACAATGTTTTTAAGACTTAAAATGGGACTCATGTCCCAGTTCATAGTGAAACGGATGTGCTCATCTTTGGTAGAGAAGAGTCTTGTGTCATCACTTTATCAGAGAGTTCTCTCCACTTTTCCTGATGGTATGCAAATGGCGTTAGCTTATGGCTCAGGTGTTTATCAACAAGAAGGACATGTAGACATGTCAAAGAACATGTTAGATTTCATCTTCGTCGTGGATGATCCCTTGTCATGGCATAGACAGAATATAAGAATGAATCCAAAGCATTATTCCTTTCTCAAATTCTTTGGACCAAAACATGTGACAAGAGTACAGGATAAATTTAGTGCAGGTATTTATTTCAATACTCTTGTTCCATTTGAAGAGAGAGTGATCAAATATGGTGTAATCAGCACTGATCGTCTGATAACTGATCTCCTTGACTGGGATACACTCTATGTAAGCGGTCGTCTCCACAAACCTGTCAAGCTTCTGATTCTACCCAAAAACGCAAGCCTTCTTTCAGCGATGCAAATTAATCTTCAGAGTGCTGTTCATGCAGCCCTTCTCATGCTCCCAGAATTCTTCTCAGAGGAAGACCTTTACATTGCCATCACTGGACTGTCCTATAATGGAGATTTTCGTATGACTGTTGGAGAGGACAAGAAGAAAATAATGAACATAGTAAAACCAAACATTGAGTATTTTCGTAGGTTGTACGAGACAATACTTGACCATGAAGAACACATCTACTGGCATAAATCTAAAGGCAATTTTGAACAATACCCGAATTACATCTCCCAGTATCATCATCTAAGCCTGCTTCCGAAGAATGTTCAGACTCATCTTGTAGAAATGAGGTCACACGGAGGTAGCTCACCAGACCTGGAGGAGGTGTTAAGGGTTTTTGCCCATGACAGAAACTGTGATGAGCATGTAGCTAAGATTATTGCCAATATTGTGTGGTGGTCAAGTGTGTTTCAGAGTGTCAAGAGTGTGTTTACAGCTGGAGTCATGAAATCCTTCCGTTATAGTGGCAAGAAACTGAGGAAAATGTTCAAGAGTCAATCAAAATAACTCTGCTTAAGGATGCATAGTTATCAACGTTAATGAAAGAAATCAAATATAACTTGTTGAATGTTTCTCATTGCAAATGTATAGAAGAGATACTCTTGGCAATGTGGTATTTGGTGCATGCTGGTACTATTGTGCAGTGACACAAAGAACTCACATTATTCATGCAAAGCCATACATAAGATATGTATGCAGTGGATCATGTAATCCCCGACTTGCACCTTGACCTATCGTTACCATGGTTTGTTATGTCATTAATGCAAATTCAGCTTTTGAGTATTTAATGTGTTAATGCTGGAAAGGCACATTTAAAATTACAAAACAATTTCATTATATATACAGTGGTTGTGGAAACAATAATCTGGGCTGGTTTTCAATGTTTCATGCAGTTTAAACTATCCTTTCTTCTCCTTGCAAAAATCTGAATATGTTATTTTTGATGATCTGAAAGGCACACTTGGATGTGTCATGTCATGTCCATCTACCATTTTGAGGATGCTAGAAAATTCTTAGTATATAGCAGTTTTAATTTTGTTCAAAAACTGTTCCTGATGAATGATACAGTTCAGTATGAGTGTGACTTCAATTTCCTACATTTTCATGCATTTGCATGGTTAAATGTAGCTGATGAACTGATATGAATAAATTGAAGAAAAAAATAGTTATTTGTATTTTGTTTTCAATCCTTTGATAATTGACGTGTATGGGAAAATAAAGAGGCAAAAAGCTTTTTCTTTAAAAGAACATGATGAATACTGGATATATCTGACTATAAATACTTTCAAGATTTCCAATTCTGTTAGTTGCTGTACCAAACACTCCACTTCACATCTTCACATTTTCCATCTGTATTATAAGATCTACAGATTAAGAGAATGTTCATTAAATATGCCATACACATGATAAATGTAGTCCTTTTCATCATATATGCTTTGTTTTAATCGCATCCGCACAAAACACTTTCAGAAAAAGTGGAAAATCTAGTACCTTATTGTCACCTCTGGAACATAAGGGCACAAACTTTTTTTGTTGCAAATTGGTGAGTGTTGATTGGTTAAATGTAATATCTTTCATTTACAAATACCTGGGTAGTTTCTGCAATATCAGGAGTGTTGGTGCATATTTAGTATGAAACATTGTTCCTTTTTCATCAATATGCTCATGCGTTTACATACCCTTTTATTTTTGATGAAATCGAGTGGTTATCTGATGTTATGATAATGTTCTGTGATAGATGAAATATGAAATATTGTAGTTTTTATTAACTCATTCAATGAAGTAAATATTCATCCCAAAGTATGTCTGTTTTGAACGCCTTTCAATTTCCAACAATGAGTGGAGAGGAACTTTAATCAAAGGGAAGTAATCCCTACGACATTATCTCCCCTGTAAAAGGGATGCAACTCCTGTTGACTTATGAACGTCTTCACAGTGCTGCACTAGACATCACTCATGTGTTTCTAATGCTGGTAAATGAAACAGACTTGTCAGGATTTAGACAAACAGGTAAGCATGGAACTGTGAATTGACACTACAGCTTGAAAATATGAGAGGTCTGTAATGGGTTGGAACTAGTGTTTGATGTTGAACCAGTAAAAATCAAAGAGAGTTTGTGAAAGTTCTTGTAGAACACCTATCACACCCCAGTTGAGATAAAACAAAAATCAGTTGTAATGCAAAGACTGAGAGTTATTTTTCTTAAGATTGGATTAAAGATGTCACTGTGTTCTTATAAACTGTCAAAGTTTCTTCAAAGCATGGTTTTGGCATGTCATTATTTAATACTTTAATAGGTGATTGAAGACTGAGACACTCATCTTTAGGCATGGCATCAAGAAGAATGTCTGGAAAAATTGCCATGTGGCAAAAACGCACAGATGAACATCAGGAGAAACAGATGATCAACCCTTTTTCAGAATGGGAAGGTGCATCTCATCGAACAGCCCTCAGCAAAGATGATGAGAATTATGGTGTACCTGTTGCAGGGTCATCAACAGAGAGGAGAGGTCGACAGGCAGGAATGTTGATCAGTGGAGAGGTAGTGGAACTGTGTCATGTGATTGCTGACATTGGCTGCAGACAAGATGATGGAACATATGTAATTACTTTTGGACATTTGTTTGAAGCTTACACGAGAATCTCCAATAAGCTTGTTGGCATGTTGATGCGCGCTCGTAAACAACATTTGGTTCAGTTTGAAGGTGAGATGCTGTTTCAAAGGCGTGACGATGATGTGCTGATTACTTTGCTGAAGATTCCAGATGAAAACTGAGACATTTGATGTGTTGTGCATGTGGCCCTGTTGCAGATTGTTTATAATTTATAAGCTTTTGACATTTGGTGATGATACCTTGAAGCTGGGCTGCAGATAATGTTTTCAACATCAGGAGTACATACTTCTCATTTTTTCAATTTAGGACTACTGGAAAAGATTAAGGGTACATTTAAGACTACTGAATAGTATTTAATGGAGTACCAGTAGTCTTGTGTTTCACTTTTTATGCACCACAACATTGCTACGCTTGTGTAAACAGGTCAATAAACAACAAAACAATACTTTTTCAGATAAATATGTCTGTTTCTAAAACAGTACGCCATTGCTGTGGTGCATGACAGCAACTATTCTTAATTAATCTCCTACCGTATTGTGCAGAATTTTTTTATCCATATATACACCCCTTATCTGAAGCTGTGTTAAAGTGTTAACACCCCATTATTTGGTTTTGCAGCCCCAAACCTGGTGTCACCAGTTGATCAATACCATGAGACCTGCAAAGCTCAAGGCTTTCATCCTAAATTAACCTGACAAACTGTGTTAAGACTGGAATACTGACTAAAATGGCCTTACACCTAACAGGGGTATATTGACTGCACATTTCCCCAGGTCAGATATCATCTTCAAACTGAGACATTGACTGTGTAATTAAAGTAATAATTCAGTGCTACAATAAAAAAAAATTAAGAATCAACTAAATGAGACTGATTCTGACTTCAAAAGACTGCAAGTTAACTTCAGCCTGATGTACTGCTTGTGTTGAAATTTGAGACCACTTAGATATTTGATACTCTTAGGCTGTACACAAAGAGGTATCAAATCCTAGTTCACTTGTGGGCATGTTAGGCAGAAGATCTGAGTTTGATTCCCTACATTGGTACAATGTGTGAAGCCCATTTCTAGTGTTGCCTGCTATTGCTGGAATATTGCTGTAAGTGCATAATACTATATCCCTCCAAATACCAAAAGGTAACTATATTTTCTACATACAAAATACTATGTGAATCCAAAATATTTTCAAGAATGCATGATATTCATACAAGAGTGCTGTTTGCTGGGTTTTTTTAAAGTTTTACAATTCCTAAGAATTATGTGTAAATTTCAGTGTTTTTCCATCACACCCTTGTGATAAAAGTGCAATATATATTTTTCAAGTGAATTATTTATTGAAAATAAAACAAAGAATGAAACTGGTTCATGTATTGTGTTATCTGTACAGTCACAGACCATATGCAGACAGTTTGTGGTCTGTGATACCAAAGTGCCCATGAGTAGGTCACAGCACTTTCTGAAACCAGTGACGAACAACATACACTTGATCTGCCCTAGTAAAGTGATGTTTGGCTACCATGCAATTTGGAACTAGAACTGGTTCTTTGACATATGCTTGTCATCAAAAGCCTTGTGCAAGAAGTAAAGCAACCTGGCATGTACAAAGTGAGCCTGGAACTAGCTTTGTACCTCATGAGACTTAGAGACCCTATTCAGTTGTCCAAATTTTAATCTCTTCGACATTTTCAAAGTATATTTTTGGTTTGTAGGCACCGTTGCATCAGTAATTCCTCTTGCATGAAAGCATTTACCAATATATCTAAACTAGCACAATTAAGACTTCTGAAAACTAAGAAGTCAAGGATATGTAATCGATTCTGTTCCTTAGAATTCAAATGAAAGAGTGCCTAATGACCACTTGATTCCTTATATTGTTCATTATAACCCAACACATGCATTTTTTTGAGGATGTATCAGAAGTGCCATCTAGTTAATGTGACATCAGTGTATAGAGAATATAAACACACAAATGATTCCTTTATTGATTCTTGGTAATTACATGGTCTATAACAAACCCATAACATCCATATCACACACCATTCATTACAAATAACTTCACATCAGTTATCTCTCTTTGAATTAGTCAATTTTATTCTGTCTCTGAAGATCTTGAACTGTCTTTGAATCTTCCCATGGGCGTGGACCACGGATATTCTGCCAGTTGTCTAACTCCTCTCTCTGTAGTTTCTGGTAACAAAAGTAGAGACTGTTACAGACACACATCTGCTCAATGAAGTACACTACTCAAAAGGAAACACATTCTCATATAACTATAGTTATTTTGGCTTGTGGGTAATGCAGTAAACAGGATTCAAAATGGGGGTCAACATTTCTTGCCTCAGGTGTACAGCTACTCGACATAAAACAGGAGTTGTGTCCCTTGTGATGAAAACATCCAATCAGATGGCTGTTCCTATTTTGACTGGCTTCACAAAAATTACTACTATAAGAGACAAGGTGATTGATTAGAAAAATGAGATCATTTGAAATTTTATCAATGAGAGACTGACAAAATGACCGATAACCAGAGTACGGATCCTTATTACGGCTGAAAATCTCCTTACAAAGAGAAAAGCATACAGACATTATGACAACAGGTAACCTTGTACTCTGCAGCAGCCTGAAATTCTGGGGATTAATGTGTCTAACAGCTCTGCATCTAACATGCAAAATCACTGTCATAGAAACACTTTCAGTTAGAATACAATAAATTTGCACTCAAACACATAAAAGTACTTGAACAAGTAACTGAAACTTTGATACAAGACACAATTTTTTCACCATGTTTCTCGGCTAATTCTAGCCCCTTGGTCATCTACCTGACGAAAGGGCAATAACTAGGCCAGAAATGTGATAAATAAATCAAGACGTTGTTATCCATAAGATTTGTCTTGTATCACAACAACTTTTAAATGTCTTTGAAGAATTTCGACTGAAACTTTGTACCATTTCACATACATTTTTTAAAGATATATTTTAAAAATAATTTCACTGCTATTTCGACTCAGGATAGTAGCAACAACACTTTCAGAGCACATGTTGGTTTGGTTAATGTTCTGTGATCAGCTGAAGAATACATACAATAGTCCAACGTAAAATGGCAGGGAGGAAAAGGCTATGGGCTGGTGGACAAACTTGTCTTGGGTATTCTTTTCTGGTACTGAGTAGCTTATGACTATAAATCTTCAAAACCTTCAAATAACAAAACCTTGGCAGTGTGGTGTGATGTGAACTAACATAACTATCTCTGCATAGTATTTTTATTATCAAAACATCGTAAAAGGATAGGATTTCAGAAAGGTTTTTTACATTATTTTTCATGTCACTTGCATGTGCAAAGATGTATTACTCAGAAATTAACAAATACCCTATCAGTTTCATACCTGTGAAGCTTTTTCAAAATTTGACTTATTTTCATAAAAATAGAGCACACACAAAATCTAATCATTCACAACTATGCATACATCATTCTCAAAGATTCTCAGCATATTTGTCCAATCACATTTCGTCAAAGTAATTTTTCCCACAGACTAACTACTAGTTTCTGACATGAACATATTTTACTGAAACAAAGTTCACAGTCAAAGAAAAATAAATAAATATTATGAAAAGGGGCCCTGAAACTTTCTTCCTTTTCAGAAGCTGTGGAAATCTATACTTACCACATTTTCTAGACTTATGTGGGCTTTCCCATTCTACTGTCATATGGTCAAAATCTGAAATCTATGGTCTTGTTACACATGGCACCAATGTTTTGATTACAGATACTTAACATCAGGGTCTCAACCAAACAGCTGTGTGTTTACCTCATATGCTTTTTCAATGGCTTCTGAGCCCTTTGTTTCCTTCAAATTTAAACCATATTTTGCAGCTTCCTCTTCTGTTAGCTGAAAGAATAACAATTTATAATGTGTTACTTGTAAGCTTTAAGATACTTACTACCTTGAACAATTTGTGATGATACATGCCTTGTTACAATAAAAAGGTAAAATAATATTTATTGTTTCAGATTTAAAAATAATTATGACATACAGTAAAACATTTCAGCCAGCTGAAATTACTCTAGCAGCATCATAAATAAATCAGATTTTCAGTATAATTTATTCAGCTAAAAATTTGCATCTCCATGCTCTACCTTATTATGACAAAATTAATCACAGTTTGAAGTAACTGAATAAATTGATATCTTCAAATAGAATAATTCAGTCTAATACATTCAAAGAAAAGGAGAAAGACTAGGGTTTCATTCAATGGACCAATCAGAGTGCATTACATCAACAACAAACAGTGCTCCTCAGACTGTAATTGGTAAACATATCTGTTTCCATAAACATATAATCATTCTTCATCTCAGACCCATGAAGGGTATTGTATAAGTAATAACTAGGAAAAACAAAATTACATATACCATACCTTTTGTCCTTTTCGGAACTGATACCTAATCACTGTAAACTTTTCCAGCCCAAATGATCCTCCCACGATCAGGAGCTAAAAAGATATAAACTCTTATGAGGCAAACATTTAATCATTCATCTACTTTCATTCAAAAGCTACAGGTACTTTGTTTTCACAGTTCATACCCTGAGTTATATTAAATTCTTTTCTGTTACATTTTGTAAGAATGGTCATGTGAAGATAACAGTGAATTGGTCTTTAACATTACAGCTTACAAATGATGAGGACGGTTGAGAAGTTGTAAATTTACCACAGAGAAGATTATAATGAAGGTTAACTTCACACATAATGGATGTCTGTTTTCACTGTCATTGCAGCTACATGTTTACTTGCAGACTAAAATAAAGACTATTCCCACATAACGCCTTCATAGTCGTGAATCATCATTGTTTCCTTGTTTCTTACTTTATTTTTAATACATCTATAATGTCATACCAGAAATGGAGCACCAAGTCTGATGAAACGACGTTTCGAAACATTTCGCAGCCACTGAAAAACACCAGTTGCCGACATGGTTCAGGTTATTACAGACGGACTGATCTTGTAGGATACATCAAAACGCAGTCCTCTCTGTTGAATAATGTTCTCTAACTTTAAAACTCACGTTTCACCATGAAATTTAACAAACATGATATTTCCGCTTAACATTAACAAACTGCTGTCGTTCTATTGACAATTGTTTCTGACAGTGCGCTACAGGCGGGTGATATATAACTGATCCCACATAAACGTAGACATTGACATTGGAAAACAGGTGCTCGCGTGCATTGCAGTTAGGAGTTATCTGCCCTTGACTTGAACAAAGGGGTTCAATATGGGTTCATTAAATTCTGTTTCACTATCGATCAAATGGGGTTTGCGGTCAGACGTGGACACACAAAAACCGGTTCATCCGTTGAAAAGGCATTATGTGAGTAAATGTCTAAATGTGAAAATGATTTGACAAATATCAATCATAAGCATAATTTTCCAACATTTATATGTAGTAGCGTTAGGATGCGGACAAAACCACAAAGCCACTGGGGTGTGAGGAGGTGGATATTTTATTACATAATTGTAATAAAGACGATTTAGCCTGAAATATGGTAAAACAAATCTCATTACTACATACTTACTACATATTCACAAATACTAAATGCAAACACACACATGCGCATATTTTGCTAAACATATATGCATTACCATGACAACTTCTGATATTCATATGATTAGCACCATTATAATACATTAATTACATTACACGAGTCTGATAATGTAAACATTATACTTATTGTAGACATTAGAATATACGAAAAAGAATGTTCTTTAAACAATGAAAACATACCAGGTTGGTGACACCTGTGCTATTGCCAACTTGACACACCTACGTCATCCTGTCCACATTATCTGTAGGATGAATAAATGCCATGTGTAGATAGTAATATGTATAACAAACTATTAAAATAGCAAATATGGTAAAAATACAAACAACCACATCTAACCACACATTCGCACATACATCTATACAAGCATTCATTTTATTGTAAGGCCGAGGGTACTAACGGCAATTATGTTTCAACATAGTAGGAAGATGAGAAGATTATTGAGACTATGCTTAAGTGAAATAGAAACTAATAATTGCATGTGATGCGATAATATAGGTAATTATGTAACATAACAATTACACAACTCACTGTACTGTGAGTTACCATCATTTAAACTATTTACACATAATGAAGAGTGAATGTTGAGATATCAACAATACTATAAACAATAGCCAATGCAACCACCAACTATGAAACACACATAGCAAACCACAAGAAATATATACAAGACTAGGCATTACTAACCTTCATATATGAAACACAGTCCAGATCACCATGATCTCGATCCCAAAAAATCACAACCTGTCTGACGCTGACCACATAAGATACTGACATAAAACTAGATCAACTTAAACTTTAAATACCATGATACCTTACATGCTTGGATGAACACAGAACAATAGAACTTACACACTAGCCTGAGCAAAGGACATGCTTTAAGAGGGATTGACAGGAGAAAAGCATGCAGTGCAAATGCGTATTACTGAAATAGATTACATTGAGACTAGATTGGTGTTTAGGGAGCTAGGGTTAGGATATAAAATGTTGAAGGTAAAATAACTGATAAATTTAGGTAGATTTAGGCTATTTAATGAGATAGTATATCTCATCAAAATAATACCATGACAAGATACTTTAAAAGATTCACATGTTTATTATATTTACAGCAGTAACTATATACAAAGTTGACTCTGCCACATACTTCCCCCTCCACACAAATGGCGTCCTCGTCATTTACTTGAGTGAAGAAGGTTTACAACAAACTGTGACATCGCACCACCAAATTGCTCGAAGACACCTGCTGAGGCCAAGCGCTGTACTAAGTCAGATCTGTCATCCCAGTCGTTGAATGTCGTCTGCCTCATGACGTAATCCCCTGAGCGCTGCCATTCCGGTGGTCTCCTCTGACGACGTGATGTCCTTGGTGGTGGTTTAGGCATAGGTCTGGGTCGGACTGGTGGCAAGTCAGGAGGTCTGGCTTCTCCTGTTAGGTCCTCTGGATTCGTCTCAAACACTGGTTCCGCGTTATCCTCAAGCACTTCTTCCTTGACAGATACATCCTCTATGCCGGGATCATTCCCAGTCTCTGACTGATGGTCGTCACCATCAGAAGATGCGCTGCCCATCTCCTCAGACGTCTGGTCGTCACCATCCAAGTGGGAGATGGAATCCTCTTCCACAGATTCAGCAGTGACAACTGTGAAAGCATCAGGCTCTGTAGGAAATTCTACTAGAAGGCTTGTGATTGACCTTACTTCATCCACCTCTGACACATTAGTTTCTGCTGGCTCTGTCACAGTCCTGGCAGTCCTCTTTCTTGGCTTTGGTTTAGGTGGCTCAGGTCTGATCTCCTGAGGGTCGTCTGGCAAAGATCCGATGGGTAGGAGCAAATTCCGATGTAGGGTCCGAGACCTTCCTTCTCCTCGTTCCTTCTTCACAACAAACACTGGAATGTCCATGTTAGGCTGAGAAACAACGGTGTACGGGTCCTCTTCCCATTTATCAGAAAGTTTGTGTTTGCCATCAAAAGCTAGGATCTTCACCAGAACACGTTCTCCAGGCGTAGTGTAGCTCCCCTAACCTTTACATCATATCCCGCCTTCTGATTCTCCTGGGATTGCTTAGATGCTCTTGTTGCTATCTTGTAGGATTCTTCCAGTCTTGCCCTTAGAGCCTGGACGTAGGTGGTCAAACTACTATGCTCCCTATTTAGTTCTATTCCAAAGGCAAGATCAATTGGTAGTCTGGGTTCCCTTCCAAACATGAGATAAAAAGGGGAGTAGCCCGTTGACTCATGTCTTGTGGCATTATATGCATGGACGAGAGGCGCAACAAATGATTTCCAGTCTTGCTTCTGTTCTGGCTTAAGGGTTCCCAGCATACTGAGCAAAGTCCTGTTGAAGCGCTCAGTCATACCGTTTCCCATAGGATGGTAGGGAGTAGTCCTTGATTGGGAGATTCCAAGGGTAGAACAGAGCTCCTTCATCATCCTGCTCATGAAATTGGCTCCCTGGTCACTGTGGATCCTCAATGGCATACCATAGTGCATCACAAAGTGCTTATAAAATGCTTCTGCTGTAGTCTTGGCAGTTGTATTCTTTGTAGGAACAGCCAAAGCATACCTTGTGAAGTGGTCTGTGATCACAAAGATATGCTTTGACGTTTCCAGCGTAAGGAAGTCCATGCAGACTAACTCTAAAGGCTGCGAGGTTGTGATGGAAACTAACGGAGCTCGGATGTTGGTTGGTGTCTTCCTCCTCAAGCATCTGTTGCAGGTTCGTATCCAGTCTTCAGTGTCAGTTTGCATCCCTGGCCAGTAGAAACGGTCCCTGAGTAATGAGAGTGTTCTATCACGTCCTGGGTGCCCAACGTCATTGTGAAGGCCTTGCAATGCTCCCTGGATGAACCTTGATGGAAGTACGAGTTGCAATTTTGTCTCTCCATCCATATTGATTCGCCGATGTAGAATTCCTCTGTCAAGTACAAGTGATTTGAAGGACCTGAATATCGATGTGTTGACCCTCGTGCTTGGAACTTCCTGTCTGTATGGTTTCCTCTTCATCCTAACAGCTTGGATCCATGGCTTAAGGGTAGAGTCTTCAGCTTGGGCCATGCGCCAGTCCCTATCAGACATTCCTTTCAGGTCGGTTGACTTGGAACATATCTCTTCATTGACCGGTGCTGCTGAGAGGCAGAGGGATTCCACGTAGGGTTGGGTATGAACGACTCCACAGATTGCCTTGACTGTGTCCATGGATAGCTGTTCTGAGGAAAGCTTCTGGTATTCTGGTAGCCTTGACAAAGTATCTGCGTCTGTGTTCTTCAACCCTGGTCTATAGAATATGTCAAAGTCGTAGGATCCAAGTGCTGCTAGCCATCGGTGGCCTGTCGCATCCAACTTGGCACTTGTGAGGACATAAGTCAGCGGGTTGTTGTCCGTTAGAACTGTAAATTTTGCTCCATACAGGTAGTCATGGAACTTCTCACATATGGCCCACTTGAGTGCAAGAAATTCCAGACGATGTGCTGAGTAGTTTCTTTCAGATCTCCCTAGTCCTCGACTGGCATAACTTATTACCTTGATGCCATCCTGCTCCTGATAGAGTACAGCGCCGATTCCCTTACTGCTGGCATCTGTATGAAGTTCAAATGGTGTCCCATAGTTAGGGTAACCTAGGACTGGTGGTGAGGTTAGCATTTCCTTCAGATGATTGAAAGCTTGTTCCTGTTCCTCCCCCCCAATGCCATGGTCCCTCTGGTAGCTTCTTCGACTTTTTTGACTTTCCATGGGGCATGAGGGCTGAAAGTGGCTTGGCTATCTTGGCAAAGTCCTTGACATATTTTCGATAGTATCCAGCGAAACCAAGAAACTGTCGTACTGCTGTTGGACTTGATGGTCGTGGCCAATTCAGTATTCTCTCAACCTTTTCTGGATCTGCCATGATACCTTCTTCTGAAACGATGTGGCCAAGGAACTTGATTTTCTTCTTGAAGAACGAACACTTGTCTGGTGAGAGCTTGAGGCCAGTTTCTCTAATTCGCTGAAATACCTGCTTCAGTCTATCCAGATGCTCTCCAAATGATGATGAAAAGATGATAATGTCGTCCAAGTAGATGAGGCAGATTTTCAGGTGAAGTCCCTCAAAACACTCGTTCATGAGCCGTTGGTAGGTGGCTGGGCTGTTACAAAGTCCGAAGGGCATCCTATTGTACTCATAGAAACCTAGTGGTCCAACTGTAAAAGCGGTTCTCTCCTTGTGAGTTTCCTCAATTTCCACTTGGTGATACCCGGACTTCATATCCAGCGTAGAGTAATACCGAGATCCTGCAAGCGCTTCAAACATCTCCTCAATCCTTGGAATGGCATAGTTGTCTTTAATGGTTTGTTGGTTCAACTGGCGAAAGTCCACACATAGACGTAATTTCCCTGTCTTCTTCCTAACCAGGACAACGTTGGACGACCATGGAGAACGTGAGCGCCTGATGACGCCACAGAGTAGAAGTTGGTTAAGGTGCTCCTTGACTTCTTCATACATGGCAGGTGGTATGCGCCGATAACGTTGCTTGAATGGTATGTCATCCTTGAGGTCAATCCTGTGTCTAACTGATTCTGTGTGTCCCAAGTCTGTGTCGCCAGTAGAGAAGACGTCTAAGTAGTCAGTGATGACTTGTCTTCCATGTGCTAGCTCCTCATTTGAGACGGCTGACTCTTTAAAGTCCATGAGGTCCAGTACACTAGAGTCCTGATTAGAAGTAGGGCGTGGTACATCCTCCAACTTGACGACTTGCAATTCACACAGTGTAGCACGGCTAGGAATGCTGATGGCTCTTGTAGTGAGGTTAGATACATGTACATCCACATAGAGCTTTTGACCGCTTCCATCATATGAAACAAGTGTGGGCGTGATGTCAAGGTCATCTGCTATCTGTGATCCAGTAGTAGGCTGAACTATGACATGAGTAGCGTGATACGGTAGGGGCTGGTCAATGTAACCTGAGATATGAATCTCCGAGTTGGCAGGCACTATCTTACCAGTTGGCTCGTGGCTCCTGACTTTACCGATGGAGAAGTTCCTCCTGGCTAGTTCCTTCTCCCTAATCACCATACTCCTGAAGGCTAAGTACCACGGTGAATGGAGATTGGCTTTCTGGAGAAACCTTGGTCCAAACTTGTCCTGGCACTGGTTGAGGTATATGGACAAGATGTTGGTTCCGAGTGTGATAGGTACTGTCTTGTTGTACTGGCTGTCTGGTACAACAAGCAGCATACTCTGTATCTTGGTAGATGCATTTCCAGAACCCTCTATATCGACAACAATGACACCACTGTACTGTAGAAGCTCTCCATCCGCGCACTCGACATGGAGAAGCTGCTTCAGCGGTTCCAGGGGAACATCAGGAAAGTTCTGTCGATAAAATGCCTCAGCTATAGATGAGATCGTAGCTCCAGTGTCAAGTAAAGCCTTCGTCTTGATCCCGTTGACAAGTATGTTGGTTTCAGTTGGCTCGCCAACCAACTCGGACACTAACTGTTGATGGGAATTGACTTTGTATCCTAGGCCCATGGTCCGCCCCTCCCCATAGGCCTCTGCAAGTTTCCCTGGCCCGGAAGTGGTGCACGACATCCACGCTGAATGTGACCTGGCTGTCCACATCAGAAACATCTAGGTATGTCATCCATGGTCTGAGGTCCTTGAAACCATCCTGGATCTCCTCGTCCTGTAGGATTGCCTCGTCCATGACCTTGACAGAAAGGCTTGTTCCCTCTTGACCTTGGTTGGCGTGTCCAGTTTCTGGGTGGCAAGTATCCATCCTCCTGACCTTGATCATGATGATTCCATTGGTTACCTTGACGATGTTCCTTGACTTGAGGCCTCTCGTTGCTCTTGACTTGTTCCTTGAGTTTGTTAATCTCAGCTGTCATCGACTTGAGCATGCCCTTGATCTCTTGTAGTTCCGACTGCTCCTTGGTTACAGATGACTTGCTAGTTGCAGGTCTCCTCGCTGTTGGTTGCCTCTGTCGCAGATCCTGTTCCAGTTGTCGCAGGTACTTGAGAAAGGCTTCCAGTGTTCCTCCCTGGTCATATCTATGGCTTGACATGTCCTTCAGGTCCAAGCGAAGCCCTGTCCACAAAGTGTCGCGAAGCAAGACATCCCTTTCTCCTGTCTTCACCTTTCCTAACATGATGGCTTGATCCAAGATGTCCTCAAGTCTGCATGCCCAATCGGCAACTGATTCCTCTTCTCCTTGTCTAGCAGTATAGAACTCGGCCATGATGTTGTGTTCTGTGTGCACCATTCCGAAAACACTGTCCAGCTTGGTGATGAGGGAATTCAACGGGGCATCCTTATCAATGTGCATGGCGACCCTTGCTGCCTTCCCACGAAGTGATTTGTGTACGGCGTCCACGACATCTTGCTCCGAATATCTTGTGCAAAGACATGTGTATTCATGCTTCCATTGGTCGAAGTCGACGTCCCCTTTCCTATCCCCTGAAAAATAAGGAAGCTGTGGCGTCTTAGCCAGCGTAACTGTAGGTGGAATCGATGGTTTAGCTTCCTCAGTCGACTTGCTAACCGATGAGATCCAAGCTAAGAGATCCTGAGGTGTATCAGCTTTGGGTCTTAAATCCAACTTCTTCAGTGATGAAACAAGTTGTTTCACCTCCTCTTCTGACATTCCCGATTCAGCCATGTTGCGAAAATAAAGTACACAAATGACAAACAACTAAATAATATAAGACGCAGGAACTTGGTGAGAAACATTCGCGGAAAATACAACATGCAACACGTGCTGCATGAAATATGCGCAGAGTTTGTATCACGGCTTACAACGTAGAGCTTACGGTGAAGCCATCAATGATACCCTAAATATATATAAGGCTTAGGGACTGTTCATATTTAATTACGTCAGTGGTATGAAATATTAACTTAAGGAGTATAAGTTACATGTTTACTTTGATTTGTGTTTAGATGATAAATTAAATCAGGTAAATGTGTGCAGGGGTACACACGCAGGAGGTTTATATACCGGTATATGGTATGCTACATGATGAATGATTCCAGGCAATACCAAATGAAGATATAAGAAGCAGACAATGAGATAACAACCCCTAGTTACCTGAATGAAATAACCAAAGGAATGAATGAACACAACACAAACCCTACAACTGTACCACAAAGGGAACCAGTATACTAAACTATGAACTAACTAATATAACCTAAACATACAGGTTTATTAGGATACACTACTAAAGTTAACTAAACTAAGTAGTGATTACGAACATAAATAATTATTTTACTAACTACTTAACACTACTAATACACATTCATACACACAGACACAACGTGGTTGTATAGCGCGGATGTGTAAGTAATACTAATAATTAAGTTATCCAGCTAAGTACATGAACTAATCTTAACTAATACTTAACTAAAGACAGCACCATAAATTCACATTAGAAAGTAAACACCTTAGTGATAAGATATACTAGCTCCGGAGCAATATACTAAAGGGTACCCAATGTTACTTCAGTTAGGATAACATCTTGAAAATAATATTCAATGTATGAAGTGCAGTTGGCCGAACTTCACGAGGAGGTCAGGGTCATGCAAGTGTCCATTTGTTTGGTCACACAAGTGTCCATTTGTTTGGTCACACAAGTGTCCATTTGTTTGGTCACACAAGTGTCCATATGTGTGATCACGCAAGTGTCCATATATACACACAGACACACATGTCAACAGGCAAACAGTTTCCAACAGTGTGTATTCACTGAACGATGATCATGGGTCGTGGGTGGTGTCATCATTGCCCATGGTTATTGTGGTCATTACTTCATCATCTGTGGTAGACGTAGGTCCGTCGTCTATGGCAGTGTCCTGTCCAACTTCCTCACTGGGGGCTCCAAGATGTAGTAGCGTTAGGATGCGGACAAAACCACAAAGCCACTGGGGTGTGAGGAGGTGGATATTTTATTACATAATTGTAATAAAGACGATTTAGCCTGAAATATGGTAAAACAAATCTCATTACTACATACTTACTACATATTCACAAATACTAAATGCAAACACACACATGCGCATATATTGCTAAACATATATGCATTACCATGACAACTTCTGATATTCATATGATTAGCACCATTATAATACATTAATTACATTACACAAGTCTGATAATGTAAACATTATACTTATTGTAGACATTAGAATATACGAAAAAGAATGTACTTTAAACAATGAAAACATACCAGGTTGGTGACACCTGTGCTATTGTCAACTTGACACACCTACGTCATCCTGTCCACATTATCTGTAGGATGAATAAATGCCATGTGTAGATAGTAATATGTATAACAAACTATTAAAATAGCAAATATGGTAAAAATACAAACAACCACATCTAACCACACATTCGCACATACATCTATACAAGCATTCATTTTATTGTAAGGCCGAGGGTACTAACGGCAATTATGTTTCAACATAGTAGGAAGATGAGAAGATTATTGAGACTATGCTTAAGTGAAATAGAAACTAATAATTGCATGTGATGCGATAATATAGGTAATTATGTAACATAACAATTACACAACTCACTGTACTGTGAGTTACCATCATTTAAACTATTTACACATAATGAAGAGTGAATGTTGAGATATCAACAATACTATAAACAATAGCCAATGCAACCACCAACTATGAAACACACATAGCAAACCACAAGAAATATATACAAGACTAGGCATTACTAACCTTCATATATGAAACACAGTCCAGATCACCATGATCTCGATCCCAAAAAATCACAACCTGTCTGACGCTGACCACATAAGATACTGACATAAAACTAGATCAACTTAAACTTTAAATACCATGATACCTTACATGCTTGGATGAACACAGAACAATAGAACTTACACACTAGCCTGAGCAAAGGACATGCTTTAAGAGGGATTGACAGGAGAAAAGCATGCAGTGCAAATGAGTATTACTGAAATAGATTACATTGAGACTAGATTGGTGTTTAGGGAGCTAGGGTTAGGATATAAAATGTTGAAGGTAAAATAACTGATAAATTTAGGTAGATTTAGGCTATTTAATGAGATAGTATATCTCATCAAAATAATACCATGACAAGATACTTTAAAAGATTCACATGTTTATTATATTTACAGCAGTAACTATATACAAAGTTGACTCTGCCACATATACATTACTGATATCTCACATTACCCGTGTTTACATACTCTGGAAGGACTGTCGTGCTTTGACATCTGTAAATAATAAGTCTGTTATCTGTGTTCTTCCGAAAAGATTTTTTCTGGTCAGGTAATCTCACACTTGACTAACACGCCACAAATTGCCTATACCTCAGAGTGGCTTCAGACTGACATTGTGAAATGTCTTCTTACTATCTTACTACAGTACCTTCTGTCGGGTAGTAATGCCAATGCAGAGTTGTTGCTGTTTTCGACGAAGGGCAGAGTTTTGTTCTTGGGCGACTCGACATCCTAAATGCCACTCACATAAGTGCATAGCTGCTGAGGGCCTTACTGCCAAACGTGAGCTGCAGTATTAATACTTTTGGGGATGTACAGTTAATACTGTTCCTGCTTTCGCCTCTTAACGCTACAGGTTCGAGAGCACCATACTCGTGAGCGCGGGAAACTGTCTGCGATCTGCGCCACTTCGAGCATCCCATGCCAAACTGAAGTACTGATAATATCTGAAATACTGTTGAAGGAGACGTCAACTCAAACACACTCACCTGAAGTATGGCTTTAGCATGTTCAGTAACATATTAACGGGTTTCCGTGACGGTGGGGGCAGTCGAGTGGTTATAGCTTTCTCTCTTCACGCCAGAGACCCGGTCCCACATGGGTACAAAATGTGAAGGCCATTTCTAGTGTCCCCCGCCGTGATATTGCTGGGATTTTGCTGAAAACGAGGTAAAAAGTAAACCTCATAACAGGCTTCCATTACTGGATTGAATAGATATCAGTCGAGACACGCTCATGGGATCTACTGACCAAGTGTTGGAATCCCACATTTATTACCCTACATCTACCAGCAAGTTAGGCTTTAGTTAGGCTAACATTAAGCTGAACGCCAACTGGTACAGCTGAAGCTGATGCACCTGATATACTGTTCAAAGCAGCGTTAAGCCAAACTCACTCACTCCTCCCAATCCTGTATCCGTGAAGATGTTAAGGATGGATCCGTGTGCCACAAAATGGAAGCATCTCCACAGATGCTTCGCAAAACTACTTGACAAGGTGATGTCTTCTCCGAAGGACGTCTGACTAATATCTCAAATAATGGCCATGTTTCAAGCATGTCGCTAGAGTTCGTGAGATGGTGCTTAGATAACACATTTGGAATTCGCTGACATGACACCCGTTTCACATGTGAAAATAGACGTAGTTGTCGCACAAACGAGTATGTAAAGCTTTCTGTCACAACAAACTGGCTCAAGTGTGTGTCTAAATATCATACTGGTGAAGTGGACACGGTGTCAGCAGAAATGCAGGTGTGAGTCATCAAATGTGATGAAATGGATACGATGGTCCGTTTGATTGGCATTTTAGAAGTTGATGGATAATAGAAAAGCATAATACTTTATGGATAACAACTTCTTTAGTTCTATGATGCGACGTTTCGGTATAGCCTCTAATACCGTTTCGAAGCAAGAGTAAAGCAATACAGCACAATACAATCTCGCTCCATCTGCTATGTATACATGTACCTTGTTTCGCGTCCCCAACATTGGCCTCCTCCCATTGT
Organism: Haliotis asinina; assembly: GCF_037392515.1. Classification (NCBI taxonomy): domain Eukaryota; kingdom Metazoa; phylum Mollusca; class Gastropoda; order Lepetellida; family Haliotidae; genus Haliotis; species Haliotis asinina. The sequence goes on from NC_090287.1 coordinate 25,299,258, forward strand.
TATGGTATTATTACCTGTCCCATTGTTGTTATTGTTAAGCGTCTTGATGCATTCCCTTATGTTATCTCACTTAATCCCTGCTGTATACATGAAAGCCGGTTCTGTGCTGTATTGCTTTGCTCTTGCATGAAAACGGTACAAGAAGCTATACCGAAACGTCGAATCATAAAAATAAAGCTGTTATCCATAAAGTATTATACTTTTCTATGAATGGATACGGTGATAGGAGAGAGGCTGGTGTACATGTGAACAAGCAGAAATCGACACAACAGTTGCACAAATGCACATTCATTTCATCTGGAAAGGAAATAGTCATGGTAGTAGCGCAATGTGAATCCTAAACAGACACGGTCATTGGCGGACTAAAAGACCACTGAAACGCTCGTGAAAATATTCTCAAAAAGCTACGGTGACAGCTCAAATGCATATGAGAATTCTACTCTAGTGAAATTATCACCCACTGTAAACGTATTGACAACGTGACCTGGGATTCATGAATATTCGTTCCGTCTGAGGGCTGAATGCGAGTTTCTGGATCCGCTGACCACGTCATACTAAATGCAAGCGTCTTTCTTGTTGCATGGTCAGTCCCTGGGCATGAACAGGCACTTGTCCGTTATTGTCAGTACAATGTCTCCGAGTTTGTTATCTATAGCACATAGCCAGGCAGTAGGTTCGTTGATTATTTATGTACCACCGCCATATAGCTGGATTAGTGCTGGGTGCAACGTTGAACAGCAAACAAACAAAATATTGCACATATATCTGCAGGCGAGCTATGTAAAACAGGCATATGTGCTAAATCAAACAATCAGCTACTACCATGTCAAACAAATAAACGAGTGTCTCCACATATGTGAACTATACTCCAATATACTTGACAGTTAACTTCACCGCACCGTTGTGTCTGGACCAATGGCCGTATGGCCTGCTGCGATGTGTCCTGTCAGAGAGTAGCTCAGAAATGCACTAGAGTATAGAGTGAATGAATTTAGTTTTACGCCGTACTAAGCAATATTCCAGCTATATGGCGGCTTTCTGTAAATAATCTAGTCTGGACCAGACAATTCAGTGATCAACAGCATGAGCATCGACCTGCGCAGTTGGTAACCGATGACGTGTGAACCAAGTCAGCCTGCCTGACCACCCAATCCCGTTAGTCGCAGGAGACTATAAAACGTGGTGTGTATAGAAGGAAATAATCCAAATACCAGTCAAAGATATGGTCTCAGTTATGGTCTTGATCATCAACAGCTCACATGAGATCCGGTGTTATTAAGGTAGGAACTTTCATTAAATATGATCTGGTTCGGAAACACACACTTGTTCACTTTATACGTCAAATAATAATTAATCCCCGGGGTGGCAGTCGTGGAACTGAAAGGATCATATTTATTTCACAGATGATAGTCCGCTTTCATTTGATAAATTACATAAACTTTACATTTTCCATGTTTGAGTTCACTACCTGGAGTGAAGAAAAACAGAAACAAACAAAACATGCTGTCTTGGCCATGTGTGCCAACAAATGTGTAAAATCGTTGTCTCTTGATTGATTTCACTTATCAACTTCAGTGTCCGTATCAGGTTTACGGTAATTGATGTTCATTTCACCAACACATACAAAACAATTCTTCCCAGTCAGTGACTTCGAAAAGAACTCCTCCATACATTTATCAGCTTTTGAGTCTACTAAGAGTTCATCTGTATGGAACTCAATTTGATTTGATGTAAGAGAACAGTTGTCTCCCCCTGATTTCATGACGTCAGGTATGACGTATTCGTCGTCAAAGTTTCCATGATCTATGACAGTCAGTTCCATAAGAGATGCATGTTCGTCAAAACAACACTCGTGGGTGTCGATGTGCATATGTGAGATGTGACTGCGGCCCCTAATTGAATATTGCTCTCGTGATTCGGTTACAAGGAGTCCACAAAATGTTGATCCATTTTCTGTGAAACATAAGTGTGCTATGCCTTTCACCTTGAGTGCTGACATCTTCGCTGGGTCAATCTTCTTCCAGTATAAATCACTTGTACATCTTCTGAAACAATCAGTTACATAACAAATGACAAACAAGAACATTTTCATTCTCTGAATTTAACAGTGACATATATTCAAAGAAAGACTGCGGTCAAATAAGATATGGGGGAACAGAAGGAACACTTTCTATCTGCTTGTCTGTAATACAAATTGGAAATTTCCTTTACTTTAGATACAACTGTTGTGGATTTGTGCCATACTGATAGCCCGCAGCGGAAAAAATAAGAGATTATAATGGCGGTTCCGTAGTTATGAAATCCTACAACTGTTTATACTCAAGTTGACTTGAATTCAGTCATGCTTCCGAACCATATAAAACTGCAATAAGATTGAAGTTATAGTATATATTTAACACATAAACAAATAACTCCAGTTAGAAACCATTTGCAGAAGTTTGTCAACCTCAAAAGGGCCTCCTCGTGACGGTCATGGGGTCAAATTCATTGGCAGTTATGAAACCAAAGCTTTGCACGGCTACACAGTCGCCATTCGTTAGTGGGTATTGTGATCATCAGAACTGGGGTCTGGATGATCTCTAGCTACTGGGTTTAGCAACTAATCAGTCACAAATACATCAGTACATCCATCTCGTTCTTGGTCCGGATTTACACACCAAGTTTACTTCAGAGCTTACCAGAGCTTAACACCAACTGAATAGATTTGTGGAATTGTTCCTTGACTAAGAAAAAGTACACAAGCAGACGTAAGTAAACGAAATTAAAAGTGTCCAATTTTAAAGAAATTCGGCAACAAGTGACCGCACGTGTTATTCAACCGGAAGTTTTTAAAACGACATTTGCCGAAAACACACGATTCGTATGACCTTCACCTGCCTGGAGATGCGTTGAGGTTGTTCGTGCCTTTCCAAGTTACTACTTTAATGTTAGACTTTCTGATCTTAACTCAGTTGTTTAATATAATGTATGATGTCTAGTAGCTTGTATATGTTGCGTATCTAAAATTGTTGCTTTTTTGCAAGAGCAATTTACCTGGCATTGCAAATTTCACAGTTCTCAGAGGACTTCAAGCACAGAAGTCGTTTCCATTCTGAAGTGAAGATCATTTCAACTTCACATTCTTAATTAAAGACATCAAATGTTGTCCAACTAATTGCAGTGGTCAGATTGTATCTTGAATACATGCAGGAGATCTTGAAATAATTAATCGTTCTGATCATTCGTAAATCTGATATTATGAGATAAACATATTGAAATGTCATGGAAGACATCAAACAACATGCCCCATTTCTGAACTCTTTTTGTGTAAATTTTATGCCATATCTGAATGCATGTCTAAGCTTGGCCAGAAAGGTTTTAGTCTGGTATTTCATATTTTGTGGCCCTAGATACAGTAATCTACTAAACGAACTTGAAGGCCCCTAATTTTAACTGTATCTTTTACATGCATTTTGGCTATGATAGACAAAATACAATAAGGGTACCATAAAACAGTTTGTTACATTCATCAGTTGGTTATAAGCATGTTTGTTATGATCATAGTTTGCCGCAGGCAGAGATCTGATGTCAATAAAGCTATTGCATATATAAACTTTGTACTCCATTTGCTTTCAAGACAGGTATGTTTGTTTCTCATGCATATGTAATGCTGTGCTAAGTTAGCAATGCTATTTGTGTGTATGCAACAAAGAAACTCGACTTACTGAAGATTATTATTCAGCTACAGTCCGTTTGATTCCATTTGAAACCGATGAATTGGTCACTAACACAAAATCTAATAATTGCAACAAAACCAAATTTTGCACAGCCATATTAAATGGACAGACCAACTCTGATGATGTGTCTCATAATTTGGGACACCCGAATAAAAAGGTTGTTTAACAAACGATCATCATTTTCTTGTCACCTTTCGCTGTTTCGTACGAGGGGACACTTGCTGGTAGAACATTCAGGTAATCAACAAGCGTGTGTTGTGAAGATGGGGTCATCTCAAAAGTCGTCATCTGGTTACCACTTTAGATGTTCAATGGGAGTCAGTGTTGACACTTTCAGAAGACGCTGTTGTCTGAATCGGTGTCGCTGTCATCAGAGTCTACCCTGATGACGACTGGCTTGATGGTGGCATGGTCCAGTCCACTTTGTTCCCCGTAATGTCTTTCTGTTTCATTCTCAACTTTCTCAATGCACTTTTGCCATGCTTCCTGCGTGATGGTGTCTACTGACTGTTGAAGAATCATTTGTACATCCCGATGTTTGAATGTTACATTTAGCCTGCCAACATCCGATTTCATGATACCCCAAATGAGTTCTATTGGGTTTAAATCGTAATGATAGGGTGGCAGTCGCAAAACTGAATGACCATGTTCTGTAAGGTACTCATCAACCTTAAAGACAGGTGTGGTTTTATTTGACTTTATGATGTCATACAGAACAGGTTTGGTTGCTTTTTCTGGATACGATATTGCTTTTTTTTGCAACCATTCCATCATGTCCCCATTCTTACTGTTAGATGTTGGGGCCTTTGTATTGAACGCCATGATATGGAGCGTTATCCTTGACAATCAGACTTTTGGGGGTCAGTGCTGGTATCAATTGATTTTGTACCCATTCTAAGAAAACCGTCCCGTTCATTTCGGTATGATAGTCTCGGTTGTCTTTAGATTTTGCCTTGAAGACTAGGGAGCAGCCAGGTAGGAATCCCCGACTCTTGCAACCAGCATGGAGCACAGTCAGTCGCTATCCCTTGCCAAGTGGTAATTTTCTGGCACAGGACTCTGAAGAGGAGCTAGCGAACCATTGTGTCCCTGTGGTATGGGAAGCATTTACCCATGTTTTGTCCAAATATACAGGCTCGTAACCCTCTGTACGTATCTTTCGAATCGTGTGTAAGTACAGGTTTCTTAGTCGAACAATATCAGACCTCACGCACAGTGTACGTCTATTTTCTGAGCCTACTTTTTTGTAATGGAAAGCAAATTTGTGAAGCAACTTCCATGACTGGTATTTTGAAATGACCAAAGAATGATTTGTCTCCATATGCTTTTTCAGAATACGCAGGGAGACAAAGGTATTTTGTTTATATAGAGCTAGAGACTGAATGGCATTTCTAACCAGCTGTTGTTGAAATGAATCAACTTTCTCACATTTTGTGGGTTTTGAGATGGTCCCCTCAGTTGTGTCCGTGCAGGTTGAATCGGTACAGTTATTAAAGATAGTTTTTAACTTCCCTTCCATCATCCCAACAGCATGTGCGGTACTTAGCCAAAGCATATTGAGCCCTACCCCTTTCACCTTCGTTTTTAAAAAAGTTAAATACTTTGCAAATAATTGACTTAGCATCGTGTGATAATCTAATTGTTAAAGGTATAGCAATCATGAATGTCTGGTTTGCCAAGCAAGTCACACGTGTCAATTTCACACGTGCACCTTGCCCACCTGGCTGTTCTACCAGCAAGAGGCCCACCTCGTACACAATAGCGAAAGGTGACAAGAAAATGATGATTGTTTGTTAAAGAACTTTTTTATTCGGGTGTCCCAAATTATGAGACACATTATTAGAGCTGGTCTGTTCATTTCATTTGGTTTTGTTGCAGTTATTAGATTTTGTGTTAGTGACCAATTCATCGGTCTCAAATGGAATCAAATGGACTGTACATGTGAGGATACTACAGTTTTCATCAGGCTCTAAAACTAGCATGGTTTCTTTCCTTGAAATGCACACAGGTACAATGTGTGAAGTCCACTTCTGTTATCTCCTGCTGTGGTATTGCTGAATTATGGCTAAAACAAAACTTGCTTACTCCATGAAATATGTCAAGAGAAATATGGACTCGTTTTAATTTGAATATTTCAGTTGACACCTATTTCAGTTGACACCTATTTCAGTTGACACCTATTTCAGTTGACATCAGCAAGTCAAATCATGGTACGCCTTTTTTTTCTAGTTGATGGATGGACTATCTGGAAATTTGACATTGTGGCAGAAGTCCAGCAAGTTCCTCAAGAGAAATTTTTGGTCACTCTTCTTTCCTTTAGCTGCATCAACAGCTATCCTTTTGGATTTGTCAAAGACAAGGCGCTTCAAAGCTAATCAAGCCCTCCTAGCTAAACAAGCAGAGATCAAAGCTCAAAGTACGTAAGTCCTACAGTTGGTTTTGGTACATTAGTGCTTCTGGTACATCTCACTTAGAGTGTCACTGTTGACAAGGTTCAGGAATTTGATCAAGATTCAAACCTAATTTCCCTTGGCAGGAAAGTTGGAGTTTGTAGGGGTACAAAAAGCCATTTTTGGTAATTATAATTGTTCCTGGTGTTGATTTGTCACCTCTAATACAAAGCCATAACATTGGTTATAGGTTATAACTACATGAACTGGGAACCCTTCAGTGCTAGTTTGCTAATTTATGCTGTCATTAAGACCAATACTTGCATCTGTGCTAATCTTGGCAAATCCCAAGGGTCAGAAATGTATTCTTATTATCACTCGTCTCCAAAAACAATCAGCTCCAGAGATACCTTTTATCTACAGGCAAAGTGTTAGTCCACATGGAAATATCCCTTCCAAAATGATCTATTTTTATTATTGTGCTTTTCCCTTAATATCTTTCTCAGACTGGGAGACCTCTGTTACAAATGAACAGAGATGAAAGGTCGGGGGTGAAACTGCTCTTACCACATAACATCTTGTCGTACATGGTCTTCACTTGTCTGTTACAGTTGGGTATATAAGATATGATCATTATGCAGAAAACTGACAACTATAGCCAAACTTTACAATATTTAGTAACATGGAAAAAACTAACCAAAATCTTTGATCTTAGGGAGGAACAAAACTGATTTTATCACAAGACCGACATGATGGTACGTAAACTGAAAATACTGAATTTTTGGATTGCTTTACAGTATACTGAACTGAAGGTAAATACCACCAAATCCTATTAATATTAGAGTTGGGAATCAGAAAGTAAATCCACTATCAATTGTCGGAGGTCATGTGGTGAACTGTTATCGACTATGATAAAAATATATTAATTTCTTTACAATAGATGAGTATTTTTAGTCTTTCCTTTGATTGATTTATGACCATCGTAACACCACTGACAATTACTGCATTTCACCCTTAGCCATACCTGATTGAATGTTGATGGAATTTTGCTCATGTTTTCATTGCTGATGCAAACTTGAATGGTAAAGTGTACTGCATGTTTTGATATGGCTTGATTATTTCTCAGTGGCTGTTGACTTACTCACTTCACATTTTTTCGCCAAATCTTCCATAAAATACCACATGATTTGATATTAATGTACAATTTATGTTGGATGGTCTGCAAAAACAATCAATCAATGCTTTGTCCAACCATTACAAGGATCCATAGAAATACTGGTTGTTTGGAATATTGCTTACACACCTGAACAATGCCCTTCTTGATCTGTAGTAACTGTAACTGTAGGTTTCACCAAAACTGTGAAAATCTTATCACTAGCTTCACTTTACAGCTTCCCTTCTTCTACATCAAGCTGATATATAGTTATTAAGTTTGGTTAAAATACTTGGCAGTACTCCAGTCATATGACACCAGTGATCTGATATGACTGAAATCCTGTTCAAAGTGCAATGCAACTAAATATTTTTACCAGTTTTAATTTTGTTACAAAAATCACCTGAATCCCTACCATTGACTGATTTGGTTCTTTTTCAGAAGTCCTCTTTGGGGTACATGTAACCATTAGTATGTCCTTTATAAAATCCTACGACAATTGTAACAATATTTTAATAAATAATATTGTCCAAATGACTGGATGATTTAACATTATTCTAATGCAGTGTATTATTTTCAGGCTGAATATGAAGTTCTCCATGCTAAGAGCCAGATTTGTGCCCTACTACGTGGCATTACTGATACCACCGGCAGCCTACTTGTTTGGCAGCTACCTCCAGGGGCAGCTTGACGAGACACAGACATTGTATCGAAACAAAAGCCGATTGTTTGGGGGCCGCAAATTAGCTGAGGGAGAGAAGGCATGGTGATAGATGCAAGACCAATGAATGTGTGCGGTGTAGAACATGGACTTAGCCTTTATCACATTTTGAATTGGACTGTAAATTATGGCTCCTTTCTGTAACATAGAAATAAAGGATTTAGTAATTTATGTGTTTGAAAGTCTTGTTTTCTGTCCCCTACAGTATAGACTCAAGGGAGTTGGTGCCATAGCTTTGACTTGCCACAGTTCATTACTAAATGGTTTATGCACCATTAACATGACTTATTATTGCCATGGACTGTTGGATGAGCAGTCGTATTGAAGACTTCTGACTCGGATGTGACAAAACAGTAACATATTTCAGTCAGAACAGGTACACCTGTCCAAACAGCTTGGCTGTTTATTTAGAGTAAATGTGGCTTATAGGGAACCTCCCCACAAATTCTTACACTCATTTTCCAGTGAGAGGATACAATGAGTGAAGCCCATATATTAGTCAGCAAGTAGTCCTATTGTAATGGTTATAAGTGTTATATACATGGAGGTATTTTTCTCCCAAGCATGTGGTACCCAGCTTGCACTGCAGTCCGCACACGCTGAAGAGCAGTGCCAGAGTTATCAATAGCAGCTGTGTATATGCAACATAGGGCCCATTCAGTCAAAACAGGATCAACTTTTCAGTTGATCAGTGTTCACCATTCAATACTTGTTCCACCCAGCTGACAAATGTTTAGCTTTCAACACTTAACCCATTCAGCTGACAAATAGCATTAAACACTTGATCCATTCAGGTGGCAGCTGTTTTACACCCAACACATTGCTACTTTCTCTGTTAAGTGTTCGGTGCTGTTAAGTGTTCAGCACTGAACACTTAACCCACTTTGTTGACAAATGTTTCATTCAACACTTGACACACTCAAATGATCCATGTTTATCATGATCCATAGATCAGGCTTAGTTTTTATTTCACATAAAGTTGCAAGAATGAATAAAACAGAAGTCTATTTCTTCAATAGTTTATTATAAAAGAAAAACCAGTATGATATGTCTGTCTTCACATATCACAGTGTTGGAAGACATCATGCCATTCAGATATCCAACTTATCCAAGTGGACGGGATGCAGTTAACAGTGATATATTACAGTTGGTCCAGGAAGCTTAATAAGAAATATGTAAAAACTTGGCATAAGCATCAGTGACATATTTGACTTCAGCTGATTATTATGACATAACAATTACAAACAAGGCAGTGGGAACTTGCAAAGCAGGCAAGTGGACAAATATCAATTTCTAACCCTGTTCAGTGTACTAGATATGAAGATGTATCTGCATAGCAAGAGAGAGCGAGTGACTTTAGTTTTACACCTTTGTTAACAATACCTTGAAGGGGGAACACCAGTAATGGGCTTCACAAATTCTACCCTTGTGGGGAATCAAACCAAGGTCTTCAGCATGATGAGCGGATGCTTTAACCTCTAGACGATCCACTGTCCCACACAGTAAGAAGGTTCAGTGAACATTACTCTACATCATACTATCACAATACTCACTGTCTACTTTGCATGAACAGTCTTATATTTTTAGCCCCCTGAAGAATGGTTGACTTGCTAAATGCTTGAAGAAGAGTTCTAACTTTTAATCTTTCTTAGACTTCAGGTTTCCTGGTGAAGAAACCCTGTTAACCAGCTTTAAAAGGAAATACATATTAAAGAATCTAAAAATGTGTACAAATATATGCACTGTGTGCATTCTTCACTAGGCCATTCCCGTAATATACATCATATTTGCAACTATTTCCTTGTTAAAATTAAGTTTGCACTCAACAGAATTGTAAACCATTTTTTAAAAACTGTTCAAGCCTAAAAACAGTACTTCTGTAATTATGGACATTTAATGAACTTAGTAAATGCACATGTTGATGCAAATAAATAACATTCATGCACGAAATAAATTAAAACTTTTTCACTGAAATCACAACCGTCAATGTACATAACAAACTAAACAAATCAAAGACTACATGAGATCACAGTTGGCAAAATACAGGAAAAGCGTACCTTTTGGTACCAACAAACCAAATAAATTACTTCTTTGTATTGTCATCTTCCTTTCCAAATAAATTACACTTGTTGTTCACTAAACTTGAATTCACGTTTTGTTAGTACAAAAACCAACACAATGAATGCGTGTTAAAGCTATCCTGACCAAAACACTTGAGCGCTAACAGATTTCAAGAGAATGCACAATTCATTAATTCTGTTGGTTCATTTTATACAACTCTGAACTCAAGAAAATGGTTGAAGGAAGAAGATTGAACACATAAAAGGTGTTCAAAGCATTTAAAAGCATAGAATCTGATATGAAAACAAATCTGGACTTTTTTTCATCTACTAGCATTGAAACACACAAAATTGTAATTCCATGGAAACCTGATCAGAACTTGAAAATGTCTTGAGCACATGTAAGCGAACTAATAAACCTCTATATTCTACCGATATGTCACTGTCACTTGTCAGTGTACCAGACTGGATTGATGATAAACATTATTAAAGCAAACTGTGCCCTCAGGCATGTAACACTGCTCATTTGATACTGACAGGTTTGACAATGTAAACAAATGCAAGAAAAACAAAAGCAACACATGGTAAACGAATAGGTTCACAAAAGGGAACTTTGATGTGAATAAACAAAATACTGAATGATGAATAATTTCATCTAAATACTACTTTGTCAAGACACTCAACACAACTTGTAGCAAGGGCTGTCAGCAGTTACAAGTAAATGATAACACTACATTACTACTGAACACAATGCCAGTAGAATAGCACTCAAAATTCACTTTTACATCTCAAGATCTTGACTCAGAATTAACTTTTTCTTTAAAAAAAATAGAAGAAAATAAATAAATATATAAACAAAAAAATGAAAAAAAAAATTTTTAAAAATGGGGTCACTTTGAAACCAGTTCCAGAAAACTATTGGAAGCTGTTTTCTGATTGGGTAATTGGCATCCTGTTGAAGTAATGTCATTAGGAGGTTAAAGGTACTGGAATGAGATGCAGTGGGTAGTCCTCTGATTCTAGGGTGTGGGTAGTGAATTCAAGGATTCAATTTTAAAGGATTTGTGTTTTGCTCTTAAAATCCCATGAACAGGACAGCTTTTTGCTGAACATGAAGCATTTTGCACAAACCAAAGATCTACACTGAAGATGCGTAATTCCAACTTGGATTCTTGTACCATGGCATTCAAAATGACACAGCACTAATAATGTTCTTGCCCATTTACACCTTGTAACTATGTCCACCATGGTAATTAGCAACTTTAAACCAACCATTTTCAGATTCTTGATAAAACTAACATGTATACAGTGGAAGCTGTCAAAACCAGCATCTGTCCAATCTGGCAAGTTGTCATACTGGCATACATCCTTGATATCTCCAGGGTCTACGTTCCGAAAAGTCTCCTATATACCCTGGACGCATCTACGGGTCGGCCCGATAATTTTATTTCCTCCCTTTGCTGACTCCGCTTTCTCACAGTAGCCAATCAGAGTGGTCGCTGTTATAACCGAATTTGCCAGTGTCAACAAAGGTAGCAGTTGCAACTGCGAAGGTTTGCTCGCCGTGCGACTCACAATTTGGGGAAATCATACATGCAACTTTATAGGTCCGAAACCTTTTTTAAAACATATGCAAGAAATCCATCTAATACTTTCAGAGAACCTACGCATGGTTTGTTTGCCAAGTTTAATCGGTTAGAAAATTTAAAAAGCGAAAGTGAGTTGTGATTTTTTCGCTCAAATTCCCAGCGTAGGCACCTGATTAGATAAAATGCCAGACAGGGAGGGAGGTGATAAATTTATCGGGCTGAGCCGTAGATGCATCCAGGGTATAGTGGAGACTTTTCGGAACGTATACCCTGGAGATATCGAGGATGACTGGCATACAACCTCAGCCCCATTCATGGCTTGTACACTTACCATCACTTCTACAATCCAGCACCTTTTCTAAACCAGATTATTCCTTCAGTCCCAATGAGTGCTGCTTTAGACAGCCTCCACTGAACTTACTCAGTCTTGGACACTTATCTTGAGAAAAGGTATTCAACCATCATAATACTATCAGAACAAAATGCAACACTGAACTATAGCAAGAGAGTGAAAACTCTCAAAACAATCTGGCAGCCATTATTACACAACATTCAAATCATTTCACTGATTATCTTTGGTAAGCAAGTTCTACTACAGATTCTGCATGCAAAGAATGGTTTAAGCATTAGTTAAATAAACTATCGAAGTTCCTGAGATGACCTCTCCCATAGCTCTCTCTCTTTATATATAAAATGCCTATGGCCACATGAAAAGACACATGATTCAGATTTTCAGATTTTCATCCTGACTAAGTTCATACAATAGATATCAACGGAAATATAATAAATTCCGGGCCTTATATTTTGTGTCTAACTCAACTCCTCCATAGTCAAAGGCCCTAACTTTTGCTTTGATCAATCGGTCTTTCAGTTCTTGGCGTTTCACCAGTTCCTTTTTGTATATGTCATCAAAATCTTTCACTTCTGTCACATAGTCTGGGACATGTTGACGATGACGAAGATTTTCCTTGCCAAACATGTCGAAGGATACCCGTTTCTTTGGTGTATCTGGCTCCTTTTTTCCTTTGGAAAGGCAAGAGTGAGGAGACTCTAGATCGGCTAATTCTGAAAAAAGAGAATGACAACGTTTGAAGTTTGAGCCAAGCAGGATGCTGAAATGATACCACAGTATTGTTAGTTTAGAGGTACATGTATTTGAGTTAAAGAATGAATGAATTTAGTTTAATGTTGTTTTGATCCAGTTATTTCACTGTCTGTTAGCTGTGTGGGCAGAAAATCTGATGCAGTGCTAGTCTTATACATTCAGAGCTTTGGTGAAACCATGGGAAGGATGCTAACAAACTCAGAAACATAGTCAGATTGAACTGGTATTTGAACTATTCTTTCATGCTCCAGGGATGCAAGTATCCACTGCCAATAGCAGTGAAGCTGACACTGTCATCCAAGCTCCATGGACTCAAGAGGATTTGGAGACCAAATTGCCTTCATAAATATCACTAATCAGGGCCCAGTCAAACAGAAAGTAACCATGCCTTCATTGCATTGGATATTCATAAGTCTTGCAAAAATAAGCTTGGTGATATATTAAACAGACAAAAATCAATATTTTCCCCCGGCATACCTCGAAATGTATCTGAAAAGCAAATGCAGAATATCCCCCTGAAGTGCAAACACAACCAAGTTATCAAGTTATATAGTATCACAGTACTGTCCAATACTTACCCATTCTGTCATGAAACTATGAAGGCTATTTGTGCAAATGGTGATTCTACAAACAACACAACAATTATATTTTCTGAAACTTTAATGTTTACAAATTGGGAAGAAACACATTGGCACATTACCGAACCTGCGGTACAAAAATATTCTTCCTGTAGTACCTGAAGATTATCTTAGCAACTAGAGAATAAATGACAAACCTTTAGCTGAGACATTTACATGAGACAGATATGATATGTTCTGATGACTATATACAAGTACTATACATACAAACAAGCAAATGTTAAATGAACCAGTATATACATATGAAGGGTGATAAGACATAGGTGTCATAATGCCTATTGAATGTACTACAGTCCTGGGTAGCCTGAAGGTTAATGCATGTCTTGACTGCAATAACACAGTTTATGTGAGTTGAATGTTATTAAAGTGTTAAAGGTTGTCAGTGCACGAAAGCATATTAAATATTAACTGTATGCGGGGTGGGTTGGAATATCTAAGAAATGAAAGAATCCACCATCCTTGGTGCCTTCTGTAAGAAGCTTTGCTTTTCATTATTGTTTCTTAAAAACAAGGGACTTACAATTCTGGAAAAGTTTACACAAAATGGAAATGGACAAGTCTAGTTACAATATGCAAGAATCTTTGCTAAAACTTGTCAATTGAACAATTTGGTGACACCATTTATGTCAAATTGAAGGTCATAAGTTTCATTGATGAATTCATTTTCAAAACAGAAGTCATGCCATTCTAATGAGAGTTTGTAACAGATATTGTCCATTTGGCAATGTTTCAAGAATCTCAAGGACGTTTGTACAGGGTTGTAGTACAATCCATATGAACTATGTAAGCTGCATGTACCAATGACATGTCAACCAAGTCTACGAATCTGACCATCTGATTGTGTTAGTGACTTCTTAAGATAAGCATAGTAGTCTTTAGTGGCAAGCATGGGTTGCTGAAGACCTTTTCTACTCTAAACCTTCACAGGCCTGAGGATGAAGGGAAGATACTATGAAAGTAAAAGATCACCTATAACAAACACATGATCAGTAAAGGAAAGCAGTCATATTTTTGTTATTTTGGACATACAGTAAAAAAACAGGATACAGAGTAGTAGAAATAAGCGAGAAATATCTATATCACATGAATCAAAAGGGCACAAAACAACTATAAGCTTCTACAGAAAAAGATGATAGTTTGAGTTTATAGTTAACGGCCATCAGTCATGAAGAATGACATAACTGACTTATTGACACAAACATCTGATGTTTGTAGTTAGCTGAAGTCAGAGCTGACTAGTGATTTCGACTTCTTTATTCTTTCAATGCAATATTTTGTTACAAGACCTTTTGTTCAAAGATGAAGGTAATAGCATATTTAAGTCTTTGAAGGGCATTTAGAAGTGAAATGCATAAGAATGAAGATTTTATGGATAGCAACTTCTTTATATGAGAACACAACATTTTGGAGTTAATGCTTACTCCTTCATCAGGAAGGAGTAAGCATTAACTCCGAAACGTTCTTCTAATAGCATATTTGCAGAAATGTGGCATTGAAAGAAAATGGAGGTTGATATCAATAAGTGATAGGGCTGGCTTAAAGATCAATAATCAGAAATATTGTTAAAGGGATAATTAGTAATGATTATCGATATAAACTCTCTCATCAAAACTATCGTGCAGAAACCATGCAGATAAACAATATTTTGCTCCTACTGGAAATCTCTGTAAATCTTACACGCGAACGATTTGACTCTTACATGGCTATTAGATACACAAAGGTTCATCTCTGTTTAAAGGCAATTTCTACTTTATGTTAAGAATGTGTGAAAACCAAGTTCTATGGACAATCAGCTTCTTTATTGCAATGAGTGTGACATTTTGGCGTAGGTACTTACACCATTATCACTTGCTTGATAATGGTGTTCATCTTTACAACTTCTGAAATGCCTCTCAAGGAACTTATGTTCGGACTGCGTTTTTTGGTGGTAATCCTTCCACATACATCATAACTAACTAGTGAAATAAACATGTTGATTTCATTCCAACTTTGATCAGCAATTTGTGTTTCCCTGATATTAAGGATGATCAACAATATCTTGATAATGATTATTGACCTTCATCAGCCCAGATAAGTCAACTCAGTCACAGATAAGGTATGTGATATATTGCACATACAACAGCATGAGACATGATATGATACAACACACACTTTCATCTGGTTTTTCCACACTCTTTGGGCACCTACAAACTCTACACAGACAAACACTCAGTGGCTAATGTGGAACATTCCCCTTTTTCAGAATAATTGTTGACTTGCTGTGACTAAGTACAAATCATTAACTCTGCTTTAGAATACAAAGTGAGAGAGTGAGTTTGGTTTTACGCTGCTTTTAGCAATGTTCCAGCAATATCACAGCGAGGAAAAACACAAATGGGGTCTACGTATTGTTCCTGTGTATTGAAATGAACCCAGGTCTTCAGCATGATTATCAAACACTTTAACCACTAGTCTACCCCAGTGCCCCTTGAATACAAAGATGAAAACTGATGACGATCATATCATAGAGCAAATATGATGCATATCATGCTGTGATCATTAACAAATCATCACATCAGTCAGTTGATTCTCTGAAGAGGAGAGCGAGATGGTTTAGAGCGGACATGACAAAGCTTGTTAGTGGGCAGACTTGGTGGTGGCACTACAAAGCCAGCAGGAAGACACACAGGTGAGATGTTCTCTCCATTCTGTAGGCTGTATTTCCTACCTGGGGTGTGGGTGGAGGATCCCTCTGCCACCCTGGGACTGCAGTAGAGATTCTCATCTATCACAGAGCCCCCTTGACTTTTACACTGGGCCAAGAGATCCATAGCTCTGAAAGAACACACATGTTTGGTGTTTTCATCTGATATGAAAAATAAATTGTGAAAAAATATCACAATCTGTATATAAAGTCATCTCAATACTTAGAAAATTAGCTTATTGTTGGTATGAATCTTTACCATATAGCTATAACATGTAAGTGCAAGATTACACTACACTTTGTTCAGGTGTACACTCTGTTTGCGAGCGTGAGTATATGCAGTGTCTTGATCTCCTTTACCACATAACTTCAAATCAATTATAATATCTGTCCATGGGTCAAGGTCACCAACTCACTGTAAAGGAACTGATTGAGTGAGTGAGTTCAGTTTTATGCCATTTTCAACAATATTCCAGCAATATCATGGCCATGGACAACAGAAATGGTCTTCACACATTGTACCCATGTGGGGTATCAAACTTGGGTGTTTGGTGTAATCAGCGAATGCTTAAACCACAAGGGTATCGTATCAACCCTTTTCTGTGAAGACAATGGCCTCTTCCTGAGGAGTAGATCCCTTATGTTTCAAAGATCCATGAGAAACTGAAGAACAGGTACATTTCTCTGTCTGAGGGTAACATCATGACAATGAGGGTATCCCATCCACACAAACATGTACATCATCTATGTTATGTTGTATGCCTAATTTACACATGTGACAAGGGCATGGAAAAATCTCTTTAACATTTGAAAAACAAATAATCCCTCATAAACTAGTAAGGACTAGATTGTCAAGCTTAAACCATCTACCTTTTAAGTTTATCATCTGCAAGCTTCTCCTTCAAAGCAAGACTTCTTTCTCTACCTGAAAAAATCATCACGTCTAAGCAACCTTCACACAACAAACACATGTTGAAATATTTAAAGTTGTCTAACTCGTTTTTTTACTCGTTGTCAGACTCATTAAAATTTTTTGTGTCATTTGAGCACCATGTCTCTATCAAATCAATTCATGTAACACCTTCATTGACTGCGACTGGTTGTTTCTGAACAACATGAGTTTGACCAACGTTCACACGTCAAACTTGAGTTTGGCAACGCTGACAACTCTGAGTGAGTGAGTGAGTGAGTGTAGTTTTACGCCACACTCAGTAATATTCCAGCTATATGGCGGCGGTCTGTAAATAATCGAGTCTGGACCAGACAATCCAGTGACCAACAACATGAGCATCGATCTGCGCAATTGGGAACTGATGACATGTGTCAACCAAGTCAGTGAGCCTGACCACCCGATCCCGTTAGTCGCCTCTTACAACAAGCATAGTCGCCTTGGGTTGCAAGCATGGGTTGCTGAAGGCCTATTCTACCCAAGGACCTTCACGGGTCCTGACAACTCTCAAATTTGTGTTGGTGGCGAGTTGTTGGAATGTTTACATCCTCAAACTTGAGTTTGACACGTGTTGTCAGAACAGCTTGCTGTGTCAAGGCTGCTTTAAATACTGGACCAAAAGTCACACAAAAATGGACATATGGCCAGAAATCCTTTGACACTGGATTCCATTTGCACCCTTCCACTTCTTGCACAATATTTCACTTTTGTAAGCTATGTTTCAGTTTAAAAAAACCCAATACATCAAGAATGATTGACTGAAGTTAGTTTTACACCGCTTTCATCAATATTTCAGCTCTATGGTGGTGGTCTGTAATCAACCTAGTGTGAACCAGACAACCCAGTCATCAACAGCATGAGCATCTATCTATGCACTTGGGAAACAGTAACATGTGACAACCAAGTCAGCAAATCCCACCTGTTTGTAATCTAATATGACAAGCTGATTTACTGACGATAAAATCTAATCTAGATCTTCTTGGCTATCATCAATCATGAAAAACAATACTGATAAAAGATTGGCACATCTGATAAGGTTCACATGATGAGCACTGAAATATATTGATTTTTTTTTGGTCCTTATCTTTAATTATAGGAGGCAAGCACAACATTTGACGTACTATCAAGCTCCTTCTCGCGAAGATCCAGCTGTCTGAGCTTAGCACGAAGTTCCTCTTCCAGGCGTAAGATTCTATCAGGTGGTGGTGGTGCTGCTGAAGTGTCACTATCACTGCGGGAACTGCGACGGGATAATCTTTCTCTCATACCAACCACAAGGCTATCATTCAGGATATCCTCAATGCCTGGCCTCCGAACAACCTAAACAAGACACAAAATAAAATTAATCAGGCATTTTCCACAACTTGGTTTACAGATCCTCTCGAAAGTTAAGTTGTTGGCTGAATTAAAAATAACAATGCAGAACATTCTAAAAGATGTAAATGTGTTGTTTGTTTTTTTAAAAAAATTGGTTTTCAGGTGAAATGATTATTCCACAGTGCAACTTACTAGCCCTTAGTGATAAGAAAACCCTGCAGGGAATGATGCTGCAATTCCACCCACCTCAACTCGAATCATCTTCCTTATCACTTGATCCAGTTGCTCTGAGTACCGAGATGGAAGCCGAGCAAAGTCACCGATACGGATCTTGCGGTTAAGTTCTGTCTGGCTTGTGGCAGTGAATGGAGGGTAGAGAGCACACAACTCATACAGCATGCACCCCATGGCCCAGATGTCAGATTTCTCATTGTAGGACATATTGTTGACTAGTTCCTGGAAATGTAATTTTCAGAATAAATTGATATTTTATACTTATCCTGACTCATGCTTATTACGCTTATCTCCTCCCTCTATGCAAAGATTGTGGAACACATGAAATCCCACGAAGTTCCCTTCTAAATGAAGCAGACGTACAATACATTCACCTACAGGAAGTCTCCCTTTCCTGCCAATATGGTCACATGATCAGCCATGCTTGTCACTTTCTCCTTCATTGCTCGATGAGGACAGTTGAGCGTTGAAAAGAGCTCTTGGTGTTGTACTTCTTGTTTTCTCGGAGACATTTGATTTGTTGGAGTAACACTGAGACATCTGTTTGAGGACAGGACTCAAAGTGTCGACTTTATCATATCTTCCATAGAGTCCGGGTGACAGATTTAGTGACGACCTTGATTAAGCCCTTTAATACCATAGACACTGACCAATAAGACCGATACAAGGACTTAGTAAAGCAATCGCCACAAGAAGACGCTAATAAAAAACCCTCCCTGCGTAGCAGATGCTCCGACATGAATTGTTGATCCTTCTTCTGAGTGGTGAGTGCAGAGATGATCATCCTTTACTCTCCAGTCTCCAGTTGTTAAAGACCCTTGTTGATAGCCCTGGAATGGGCAAGTCTAAAGAAGATAGGTCAAGTGGTTGTATCCAGCTGAGCCAGTTGCTTATCCTCCACTTTATATGATCTGTTGCCAGTCTCACTGATGAGCTTGCAGCCTCATCTACTTTGGGAGCTTTCATAAAGGGTGGTATGTGACGTAGTGGGAATTGACAAGCAATGAAGACTGGAATGTGTTGCTGCTGACACTTGGTCGCCGTCTGGAAGGCCATTGACAAAGTTTCAGGCATCATAGATATCGGAGCATTCATTGCTTCATTGCAGTCTTTCGACTGTGAGATGAGGTCCAACTTATTTGTAATCCATGACATAATTGCTGAGAAGAGGGCTTTTTCCAGTGATGAGATCAGCGATGTCTACCTCTATCCATGGAATCCTCTCTGTGTTTCCGCAAATGCATTCGGAAGTGGGGAATGACGCCCATGCAGTGAACGTGAGCATGATCCTCCTGACTGTGTGTACCCCTGGCATTCCGTAAATGCCTTCACGCATGCCTGCATGAATCCGCATCCGATGAAGAAGACAAAAGATGAGGGCATCTCCAACGAACAGGGGAAGCAGACAGAGAACACTTGTGGATGTAGTGGGATCCATGAGTGAGAGCGAGTCGATGGAATGAGATTCATCCAGAAGATACAGCCGGTGGCTAAGATTTCCATGAACGGGAGCGCACATATGATGCCTCCTCTTCATCCAACGGACCTAATGCAGCTGACGAACCGTCACATAAGGCGACCTGTAGTTGTAGCTGCTGACTGGCATTTCCGTTCCTCTTCAAAATGGCAATCCATCAGATTCATCATATGAGTGGTGAACTATTTCATGAAGAGGCCAGTGTCCAGTGACTATGGTGCATGCAGTGACAGTTGATTCGCAGAAGCATCTGATGTGTTGAGTGTAGACATTGTAGATGTCTGGGTAGAAAGAAGACTTTCTGAAGGTTGCAGCATTGCTGTCAACGTACTTGACAAAGGTCTAGCAGATGCTGAATGTTGATCAGGAGTGCCGATGATCTGTACCTCAGGAAGAATTAGTGGAGGTTCGTCGGGAGGGATGATCTCATTGCTGAAGGACTTCGTAGAAGTCGTATTGTGTAGTTTCAGCGCTGATCTAGTAGCTGAAGACTTGGCCTTAGACGATGATGGTGACTTTGACTTCTGAGGCTGAGATGATCATGATTCTGATGATGTCCTCTTTTCAGATCTAGACAAATCTTGCTGGCTGATCACTAAAATCATGAATGTCCATTTTGATCAACATACTGTTACTAGAAGCAAAATCAACCAATTTATTACACATGAGAGAGCCTAAGTTGTTCGTCTTTAGCACCCCTTTGAAGAGTATAACAAACCCTGAATCAGATAAATTCTTGCGAAGTTCACAGTGAACAGTGGAAGAACAAATGGGTTTGTATGAATGACATAATATATCGGAATGAACTGCTAACAACCGTAACTTACACTGGGAGCACAATTTCATCAACTAAGACCATTCGTTAAGAAGAAAACGTGTACAAAAAACATGTAAATTTAGATATTTCAAAAATAATTTTACAGCATGACGAAAATAATTACAATCCAAAAACTGAATATGACACAATTTAGTTTACAGGACTGAAATATAAGCAAAAACTTTGGACCCAAAGTGCCACCAATCATCCTCGTCAGGCAATGAAGGAGAGAGTGACAAGCATGACTGGTCATGTGACCATATTGGCAGGAAAGGGAGGCATCTGGTGGATGAACGTATTGTATGCCTGCTTCATTTAGAAGGGAATTTCAAGGGATTGCACGTGTAATTTCACTATCTCCGCATAGAGGGAGGAGATATGCATAATAAGCATGAGCCAGGATAAGGAAAAATATGCAGAACTGGACTAGCTAATTACACTGAATTTTGACATTCTGCTGTATTCAACATTTTCCCATTGAACACACAATGAACA
Organism: Haliotis asinina; assembly: GCF_037392515.1. Classification (NCBI taxonomy): domain Eukaryota; kingdom Metazoa; phylum Mollusca; class Gastropoda; order Lepetellida; family Haliotidae; genus Haliotis; species Haliotis asinina. Next base: position 25,320,602 of record NC_090287.1, read on the forward strand.
TTGTTAAAATACCTACAGGAGACATGTAATATGGTGTCCCAACATAGGTCTTGGCGAAACTTGTTTCATGATGCAGTACCCGGGCAAGTCCAAAGTCTCCAAGTTTTACATTCTTGTCTGCATCCAGGAACACATTTGCAGGCTTGAGATCTCGATGAAGAACAGCCTTGCCATTTTTTCGTCTATGGCATTCTTGTAGAGCCAAAGTCATTTGTATCAGTATTTTCCATGCAAAGTTTTCATCAACATGCAAACTGCAAACAGAAATATTCGAGTTTACAACACTTGAGAAAAAATAGATTTCATCAACTATGTTTCTAATGAACACAGTAATTATGAACTGACGTTTGAGACAGGTTTTAATCATGACATCACAATTTGCTGACAATACATCCCTAGAAAACTTTGTTAAATTCAGGGATGTTTTTCTGTATGGCATAACATCTTAACAATGTCCTTTCCTAAAATGACATTGGGTATTATAAATGATACATTTCACAAAATTCTGGCTCTTTCTCTCAGCATACAACATTCATTCAATAAGGTGAGATAATGAACAATTATTGCATGTTCAAAACATCAGTAGGGATTGTTTCCAGGTCTGAGACACAGTTAATGGCAGATGTTGGTTGGATGGTTTGTTGTTTAACGCTGTACTGAGCAATATTCCAAAATGGCTAGTCAGCAGAAGAAAGGCAGAGTCTAGTCATGAATACACAATGCCATTGGGAAAGTGGTCAGATGTAACATATTTGGGATATTAATTTCCCTGTATGCTATTCGAACAAACCTGTAGAGGTTGCAGATTCTTTGAATAGAGTCCTCCTTGGGGTACTTATAAGCATTTAAATGTTCTTTGAATTCTCGCGACAGTTGTAACTATATTTTTTCAATAAAATATATACAAAACAAAAAACATTGTTTTTGTCTTGTGAGACCACCCCTACAGGGCCCCTGGACCCGTGACAGCCAAGAGCAGGTAACTCTTCAGACTATAGCCTCCGGCAAAACACTTCCGTTCTGTAAGCAATACAGACAGAATGTGGGGAGGTGGGTGGCCTTACCCCAAGGATGACTCTATTAAAAGAATCTGCAACCTCTACAGGTTTGTTCGATTCTTTTTCATAGAGATCCTCCTTGGGGTACTTATAAGCATAAGACAGACTCCAAAAGACTGATCTTAGGGAGAGGCATTCTGTCTGCTCATAAACCTGACATAAGATGATAACCTTTATTACGTTTAACTGAAAGTAACAAGGAATCAAACTTACCTGGTCACATGACCTTCTATGCCTTGCGGCGGGGGTGCGGACCAGGGCCAGGCTATTACACGGTCTAACCCTACATTTCTATGAGAAAGTCGTAGAGTGCCTATAAAAAATGCCCCCCCCCCCCCCCCCTTTTTTTTTCTCAAAAAACGGGAGTCGAGACAGGCGACAGATATATCAGGGTCCATTCTCGTGCACTGGCCAAGGTGCTAGGGAAGGACTGAAACAGTCTAGAAAGGTAAAGCCACAAATACCACCACCATAATAGAGCCCACCACCGGGATAAAAGATGGAAAGTATACAGTAAGACACCACCACCAGTCTACTTGTTGCAGCTACAATGTCAAATGATCGTTCGTCAAATGCAAGGGTAGCTCAATCGGCTAGGGCACTCATGCCCTGCCCACTGGTGAGAACTGACTGGCCAAACCGAGCATGCTCGCTTGACAGTCTGTCTAACTGGTAATGACGGATGAACGTGCTTGGTCGGCTCCAAATAGCCACGGAGCAGATCTCCTCAATGGGCAAGGCAGACGCATATGCCTTAGACGTCGCCACAGCCCTAACCCTCAGGGGGCGTACGACCTTTCGAGGTGTATCCCATACAAATGGCAGAGACAAGCCACCTAGATATGGTCTGCTTGTTCGCCGGAAGGCCAGCCTTGCCGCCACCATAACAGCAGAACAATTGATCATTCTTCCTAATGTCTTTTGTTCGTTTGATATAAGCCTTAAGGGTTTTACGGACATCTAAGACGTGAGCACGTCGAAGAGAGGTACCGGGCGGCGAAAGCTGCGTGAAAGCAGGAAGCTCAATAGGCGCCGTAACGTGAAAGGTGCTATCTCTCTTAGGACGGTAAGTATCTGGCAATCGAATGCTCACTCTGTCTTTGTGAAACCACCGTTAATTCAGGGTTGGTGGACATAGCGTGTATGTCGCCTACCCGCCTGCCAGAGGTTACCGCTACAGGAAAAGCAGTCTTCCATGTCAACAGCTGGAGGGACAGAGCCGACAGGTTGTGAAAAAGAGGACCAGACAGCCAATCAAGAACGACTGGCAAGTCCCACGGGGGACTAATCCGCCGGACAGACGGACGGATTCTGTCCACCCCTGCAAGGAAGCGCTGAACTAGAGGGTGCTGTCCCAATAATGCACCATCGACAGGAATGTGGAAGGCAGAGATTACCGTGGAGTAACCTCTAACTGTAGAAGCGGCCAGACCGGCTTCCAGTTTAGATTGCAGAAACTCCAACACAGATACTAGATCTGCAGAAAAGGGATCGAGAATCCCCCTGTCGACACACCAGCCCGCATAACAGGCCCATCTATCCTCATACTTAACGTTCGTCGAATCCCTCCGAGAAGCCAGAATTGTGTCTGCAACTGGTGCAGGAATTCCTCTCGCGTGGAGGCGACTCCGGACAGCGGCCAAGCCACCCACTGAATCCTGGGATTGGGGTGTGGCGCTCCGTTCTGGGATAGTAAGTCCGGTCGAAAGGGTAATAGTTCAGGAGGCTGAGCCAGAAACCTGAGAATTACCGGAAACCAGCTTTGAGCCGACCAAAGCGGTGCTAGAAGCACAAGTAGCCGGAGCCGGTTGTGTGGTCAGCTGTGAGAGGACTCGTGAGATCAGAGGCACTGGTGGGAACCCCCAAAGTACTCTGTCTGTCCAATCGAGCAGAAAGGCGTCGTTGGCTATCGCTCTCGGATCCGGTATCCTTGAGCAAAACACAGGAATCTGGTTCGTCGCCCTAGAGGCAAACAGATCTACCTGGAACGACCCGAACAACTGGGAAATAATCCCGAATATCCCCCGATGCAGCATCCACTCGTGTGGGGCTAGTATACGTCTCGATAGCGCATCTGCGAGGACGTTGTCTATGCTCGGGAGATAAACGGGGAGTACCCGAATGTTGAACTGGTCGCACCAAATCAGAAACTGCCACGCCTCCTGAAGGAGGGACGGAGACACTGTGCCGCCTTGCTTCAGGATATACGTCATAGCGGTCTGGTTGTCCATCTCTAGCCGAACCACTTGACCCCGCACTGACCCTCGCCCAGGAATCAACCAAGTCTCGAGAATAGTCTCGTAGCTCTCCGAATGGGACCACAACTGGGCTAACGCCTGTTGAATGGGTCGCATCCTCAACCTCGCACGCCAGACCACGTCCACTGTAGCTGCCATAGTGCCCAGCAAATGAAGCCAAGTTCTTGCTGTGGCTCTGGGGAACTCGAGAAACTGAAATACAGTTCTCTGAACTTTGACGATGCGGTCTGGGGCTAGGGAAACAATACCCTGAGCCGTATTGAACCGTGCCCCCAAGAACACCAGATCCTGCGTGGGGGTCGGGTCTGATTTCTTGAGATTGATGATCCAGCCGAGCTTCAACAGGATGTCCATCACTTGGTGTGTGGCATCGTGTGATAACAGGAGCCCGAGGGCCCTCAAAAGCCAATCGTCCAGGTACGGATGACAACACCTGCCCTGTGACCTGGCTAGCTGAGCCGGAACCAACATAAGTTTGGTGAACACCCTCGGCGCTGTGGAGATGCCGAAGGGTAGAACCCGAAACTGATAACACTTCCCGTTGAATGAAAACCGAAGGTATTTCTTGAACTCAGAGTGTATCGGAACATAGAGGTAAGCGTCCTTGAGATCGATTGACGTGAGCCAATCCCCTGTCTCTACGGAAGAGATCACTGACCGCAGTGTCTCCATCCTGAAGGACGGAACCTCTATGAACTTGTTCAGCCCCTTGAGATTCAAGATAGGTCTGAACCCTCCGTCCTTCTTGGTCCCAAGGAAGTACGTGGAATAAAACCCGTCTTCTTGTTGACCTTTTGGAACCATCTCAATGGCAGCCTTGTCCAGTAACGACTGGACCTCGGCACGGAGGACCTCTGCTTTTTCCCGGGAGAACGGCACCGGTGTGTGCCGAATCCCTGAGAAGCGTGGAGGGTCTCGCTTCCACTGTGGCATATGGCCATCCCTGACTGTGGACAGGACCCAGGGATTTGAAGTGGCAGCCTGCCATTCCGTAAGGGAAAGTGACAGCCTGCCGCCTACAGGGACTTCTGGCGCAAGGCAATGTACCCCCACATTCGGCAGTTCTCCGACTGCTTGTGTGGGGGACACCAAAGGCTCTGGGCAAATGTTTAACGGGAAGCCAGGGCAGGCTTCCCTTTGCCCCGAAAAGGCTGCTGTTGCTGTGACTGCTGCAATGCAGGCCCCTTGCCTTTGCCTTTCGCCCTCTTGCTACGTTTGTGCTGCAGCGGAGCAGTCCACTTAGCACTTTCCTTCGCCGGCGCCGAAGGGTAAGCTGAAGCAAGAGTGGGAGGCCGTTGGCGAGACGAGGAGGGTTGCTCTAACAAGGGCTTAGAGTCCTTGAAAGTGCTAACAGCCTCCGCGGCCTCCCGCACAACCTGTAGTGCCCCAGGGAAGAGGGAAGATCCCAACCTGTAGGGCAGAGCCAGGAGTGCCTGCTGGGTAGCGGGGGAGTACCTGGCTACGGATAGCCATAGCCCCCATCATCTGGCTAGCACAGCACCTAATGCTGTCCCTCGCCAGATGAGAGTGCACGTCCGTAAGCTGCCGGCCCAACACTGCCGACGGAGAGTCGTCAGCAGTGCTCCCATGATCCAACAGCTGCCCCTGCAAAGCAGAAAGGTAAGCCGAATGGACCACTACTCTCAGCTGCTGGGCCGCACACCTATATTGCTCCTCAAAGGAACAATAGGCGGACCTTAGCGCTGGAGCGGCCGTGGAGAAGGGCGGCAGCCGTCGGCCCTGCCTGGCCGAGGCCAAGGAAGAGGAGGAGGACCCCCCCAGGGTGACCGAGGCGTACACACACTCGTCCACCACCGGTGGTTCGAATAGCGAATCCTCATCCAGTTGATACCGGCGGCTAATCTCGACCGGGTACCCGAAAGGAGCGGATTCACTACCTCCCCGACCAGCGATGGGAGCAGGCGCAACCTCGCCTCGGCGACCTTAGTAGGCGCAAACGCCTCCCCGGGGAGCCGAAACTCCAACACAGGAATAGAAACCTGAGGTAAGACCTCGGCAATTTTCTCTCTAACCTGTTTGAGGGACGAACCGAACGAGTATGTGACCTCCGACTCGCACTCCTCCCCAATCCCCTCCTCCTCGATATCCATCTCCTCACGCTCCTCAGACAGGTAACCTTCGCCGTAAAGCGAGCCTGTCGAGGGCGCTACCAAGACGGAACTCGGAGGAGCAGAGAGACTGAGAAGGGCTGAACCGCTAGGTTCGCCCCTGCCAGAGCCTGAACTAGGTCGTCTGGGCAACTGGGGCAAGCCCCCCACCGGAGGGTGACCCTAGAGCCCAGGAAATGGATAGGATGTCGATGCCCCCAGCGGCTGGGCAGCACTAGGCTGCCTGCCCACCGTGGCACTAGGCGCGCTGACCGAGGTCAAGCTGCTGACACCGGGCGTCGTTGCCCCACTTGCCCCACGGGACAAGCTGGGGCCGACTGCCCTAGACACATCCGCCTGAACGCCCGAAGCGCAGGACGGCTGCCCAGAGGGAGGAGCGTTCTCCAAGTCTAAGCCCGGGCCGCGGCCTCCCTCAACTGAACCACCATGGCCGCTCAATGAAGATCGGGCATCCAGTTCCTTTCGGAAACCAGACAGCGCCGAATCTATCATTTATTGTACCAAAGACATCTGTTGCTGAAACAAGGCATAAATTGAATCAACAGAGATTAATGGTGCTTGCGAAGTAGGGGTAGGTGCTGAGGATACAGCGGCAGGAGAAATGGAAGGGTCCCTAGACACCCTGGCCTTCTTAACCGACCCCTCCGAAGAGGAAGGTGCGCCTTTCTTTTTGTGGGAGCGCTTAGATGGAGGGTCCTGAGCCCAGATATCCCCCCCCCCCCCCCCCCCTTAAGTAGGTTGGAATAGAACAAGAAGTCCGCGTGTCTAGACTTTCTGGTCTGAGGGGTAAAACCCGCGCACACATCACAAGACTGATCGTCGTGATGACATTCCACCAGGCACCTTAGACATACATCATGCAGGTCTTTAGCCGGAATGGAGGATTTGCATGTTGAGCAGGATTTAAACTGCAAGGCAACAAATAACCTCCTAGTGTTGAGTAATAAACAACAAATAAAACAAGACACGCATGGGCGCAAAGCTAAAACTAAAACTACCTACATAGTTAAGGTAAAAGCTAAGTGCCACTACACCATAGTTTACGACATATTTTTTATAAAAAATAGTAGTAAATGTGGAGATAATATGAATAAAGTACATAAAAGTATAGCTAACACAAGCTTACTTTAAAAAAGACCGCCATAAAACTGAAAAGTTTTGGCGGGAAAAAAGGGTTGCCTTCCACCATTATGCTAACCACGTGGCTACCAACAAGGATGGCAAAAGTTACAACATTTTGACAAGTAAACTGTAAAAAATGATTCCTAATGCGCCCATGCGTCTAATAAAGAAACCATACATACAGTTGGAGCCTCTGTGGTACTCATCTTAGTACTTGTCTTTGTCTTTGGTAAGCAAGAATCTCTGTGAACGCTGAAGCATGTCTGCATAGGCGGGCGACAGAAAAGGACGTGTTTTGCTGGAGGCTATAGTCTGAAGAGTTACCTGCTCTTGGCTGTCACGGGGCCAGGGGCCCTGTAGGGGTGGTCTCACAAGACAAAAACGATGTTTTTTGTTTAGTATATATTTTATTGAAAAAATATAGTTACAACTGTTGCGAGAATTTAAAGAACATTTAAATGCTTATAAGTACCCCAAGGAGGATCTCTATGAAAAAGAATTGTAAGGTTGTGTCCCATGATGGATTTGCCACAACTGCTCATGAAAACTTGCATTCTGACAACTGAATGACATGCTCAAGTAAACAAATGCTGTATTTTGTTTACTTTGTGTCTGCTACTGCTGACCATATATTCAACTAAAAAGTTAACAAAACTGGCTCCTGTATCCTTGTGCAGCAGGTACTAGCAAACTGATAGGCATACTGCAAAAACCAAAGCAGGCATACCTGAAAAAGAACTTTATTCTGACACCCCAATTCACTGTGCTGAAGTTAGTTATAAAAGGACTTTTCTACCACCATTACAATTTTCATATAAAACCAAAACTCACCCTTCTTTTCTGGACTTAGCAATGAGTGTGGCAAGATCCCCACCCTCACAGAACTCCATGATGATATAGATGGTGGTGTTGTTGCGGTCAATGATGCGGTCATAATAGCGGACTATGTGTTCATGCCGAAGTTCACGTAATAAGTTCACCTCTGATACAAGCATCTGTTTTTCGGATTCAGTCATGGAACCATAGTCCATCTCTTTCCACACAAGTACCTGAAATCGTTTGGTGTCTTAATAAACAACACTTCAGGCAAAATGATATACAAAGTTTCTCCAATGAGCTATTCAAAATAAGTAATTTATTCAGGCCCAGAATGAAACCCAAACATATAAAAACATGAATAGTGATAACATCTAGCAGTACCTGCCAAATGTTTGCAATTCCACCTGTTGTTACAAGAGTGTATTTTCCGTAGATTGTATTACTAAGTGATAATTAATATTTGGGTCACAACATTTAGTGTTTTGAGTGATAGTTATTATGGGGCACATTTCATATCATAAATGTTCAGTGCTTTTTGTACTTTAACAGCAGGCTTTAAGGTAGCGCTTTAAAGCTACCTCCCTTTGACTATGTGTTTTCATTAACTTTTGACTTTCGGGAGGCTGGCTGAAAAAATTCTATGTTGATGGCGATGGTCGTAAGTGCTCGAATGTTCTTGAATCAGTGACTTCGTATATAAAGGTCGGTTGTCGTGCTGGGACATACACGTGATTAACCGTAGTACATTAAACTGCCTGCCTTCGTCAACGCTTGACCTACATAATGTCTGCTCATCATGTTTCTTTCAGTAAAACTGTTTCTCACTCTCAGAGCTGACATTATATTTGTGATCAATTACTTTAGATTTTGACTCAGTTGTATTGTACACGAAACCTTTCTTGTGAAATTTTTGCATCTTGGTTCTATCTGCTGAATACAAATTATTGATAAGTTCAGATTTCTCAGTGTCATATTTTGCTGGTTCTGAGGGGATTTCTTACACCTTTTGTCCAGGCTAATTTTTAACGTAACACTGTCCTTTGGACTTCTTTAGCACTGATCACAAAGAATTTTGTTTATGAATTCAAATCAGTGTTCATCATGGTTTCACATTATCCCAGAATGGAATATTGATAACATATGGCAATAATCCAAAAGATGTTTAAAATTCTACTTGAATTTGGGGTATCTATAATAAACACTAACAAAACCTGTTCAAGCTTTACAGGGTAATGGTAATTTCAATCTCTGAAGACTGTGTGCGTAATATTCTGCTTTATTACTTGCCCGTTGAAGATACTGCAGTGTAATATTTTTACGGCAATATTGCACTAGTGTAATATCGCTTGACGTATGACGTCAAAATGGTTCAGAGCTGTGACGTTACAATGCTAATGCAGATGACGCAATTTTACTAGCCCTTGTTTGACTCGCGGAAAGCTGAGAGTGATTACACTGTAGGGAATTTTGCGGCAGTTTCTGTCGATTTATGTTGGCGAGTAATAAACAGAATACTAAACTCGCTTCTGTGAAATAAAATTTTTATCAAACTCGTTAAAGATTTGGTATCAAACTCGCTTTCTCTCGTTTGATACCAAATCATTAACTCGTTTAACAAAAATGGTATTACACGGAAGGTCGTTTAGTATTCTCTATTAGCTAAATATTAATATCACTGTGTGAATAAAACATTTGCTTCTGACAATTGTGAACCAAGGGCAGGTTGTGTAAAACAAGGCTTAACAAAACATCTGAAAAAGAACATGCTGGTCTGCAAAGGCAAAACAATAGCAGAGAGTGAGTAAGTTCAGTTTTACGCTGCTTTTAGCAATTCTCCAACAATATCACAGCGGTGGACACCAGAAATGGGGAGTTCAGCGTGATGAGTGAACGCTTTAACCAGTAGGCTTCCCCACCGTCCCTCAAAAGAATTGCATTAACTGATGGTGATGAGGTGGTAAGTTTTAAGTGACAAAAAGACATAATACCTTTCCATCTTTTTTCCTCCTAATCTTCTTGCAAGTTCCATAGGAACCTATTCCTATTGTTGTGAGCACTTCAAAGTCATCAAGAGTTGAGGGCATCCTAGGACTGAAGGATAAAAATGTTGGACTATTAGACCAAACTGAGATTGGAAATTATGAAAAGCATGTTAAAATGCAATGAGAACAGGTGAAAATATATGGGTGTTGGAGACACTACTCTCACAAAAATACCTGTAACCTGATGATAAACAATCACAATAAGATGATTATCACCTGACATAGAAACGTCTATTAACAGGATTCATGACAAAAGGAGAAAGTGAACATAAATATGAAAAAATGACAATGATTTGTAAATCTACTGTTTATGTCATATACAGGATACTTATGATAAAGACCATAATTCATCTGAAATTAGTATTTCTTTACTTTGTTTCACATAACAGGAACATGATACCGTGACTGGAATTTTAAGGATTGATAACTGATTTCATTTCAATATAAATAAAATATAGCTTGTAAGATATGACAGTCAAAGATAGACTGTTTCCCTTTTAAAGTATGACTGCTGAATCAAGAGCATCTTATATCCATATCCCAGGAGTAAAAGGAAAAGGTTTTCTTTTCTGAATTTTCCGACAATGTACAAACAAAATAATGTTTAAATACAAACTGTTAACATTGAAAGTTGTAGGCTCCTTGTCAGAAACTGATCCTATTTAATTTTCATCAATAAATATTAACAATGCATTCTATATCATTCCGCACAACTCTATGTCTACAGGACAATAACAAGTTATCACTGAATCCAAATTAATTGAGGAGCAAAGGAGCTACCAATTGTCATAACAATTGTATACTGGACAGCTAAAAACATTTGAATTTGAGTATAATCTAAATCTGAAGCATGAATCAAGTGCGATTGACAAATGACACAATGTTGATCTCTGGATTTCACTCCCACCTTGTCAGTAATCTTTATTACTAATCAGATCACAACTGGCCATGGACATAATTGAAATCCAAAACTAGTGGAGGTTGCTCACAGCTGCTGAGGTGATATTCAAGCCACTTACGTTTTTAACAAATTCATTGATTGTGCTGGTATATTTTTACTTTGGGTCACATCAACTACCAGCTGGTGACCAGATTTCTCTACAGATTTACAAGCGCGTTTACTTTCTTCTTTGCCAGACACATAATGGCTGGAAGATGTGGCTTGTTCTTGTTTTTCGGAATTGCCAGTATCCATTTCTGAACTATTACGAGAGGACGTAACCCAAATCTAGTGAAACCGAATACAACACATCGACACCATGTTGTCTTACATTTGGTACAACTATTGATACAAGCCCCTCTAATATACCTGTCTCAACTTGCCGTGACTTCGACCAATGGAACTCCACAGTTTAAGATGTTGTGTCTCAACACGTTTCAGCAGAAGCGGGGCTACTTCATCATTTGACTATTTACTATGAACAAACCATAGGCTATGATAAATCGATAAGTGTTCTTTTGATGACTACATCAAGAGAAAATCTGGTATACAGTGCATGGGCATTGACAGCCTTGTTTTGATGTAGCCGCATCATATTTCATTTCATGGCTTCGAAACTGCCGCACTCATCTAACACGTTTAATGATTGGCCGCTTGTTTCGATGCATCGAAGTATTTTATTGGTGGAGAGATTACAGGTCAAAGTTCAATTAAGGTCATGTGACTTAGTCAAAATGGCAGCGCACACATGATATCAAACCCAAACAGAAATGTTATATTTTGAAATTTACAAGACAGTCTGTAGCCGTCTTCTGTAACAGACATGTGCGATCGAGAGCCATTCATTAGCAACTATGGCCTCAACATCACAATCCAGTCGATCACACAGTACCTCCATAAACAAAGAGGGGGAGGAAACGATTGCTCTGATGTACAAGAGTTTCAGCAACAATTTACTTCTTGGACAGTGGGAGTTGGCAAGAGCATGTCTTTCACAACTTCGCAAGAGCTGTCATGAAATTGGCGTTGACATCAAGGATGTGTTACGTAAAGTAGCAGCATATCCATTTAATTCAAGGTATTTCGTGTCTTTTAATTATAACACATTGACGCTTAAAGGGGCACTGATGCGGAGCAATTTCCGTGGACTGGTGTAAACTTTTGTTATTGTTTTTCTCCCGTGAGTACCCGGATGATATCCCAGAATTCGTGACTGGTTCGTGACCTCTGCTGCGCATTCCGTAAGCGCAGTTGATAGTTTAGTTATAGACAGATCAACTTAGGTGAAGTCATTTCAACTTCATTACAAATGTATTATGAAACCAAATGAAACACTTTGAAGATTAATCATCTGCCAGTGGTAGAAATGGTAAAAAAAACTATTAGGACAGAAAAATAACGAAGCCAATGTACGTCTCTATATTTTGTCTGATAAACCTAATTAGTTTATAGTCATATTTGTATGATTCTGAAAATTAATAAAAGAACACACGGTCTGCTTATACTCATAGTAAATTTCTAACACAAAAGCAACATTTATACATTGTATAGTTTGCCAATGTGGATCCTATTTCACACACATACGCGATCTAGTGTGTGTTTTCTGCCATACAGATTCTGCTGAATGCTACAACAAACAAATTAGAACAAAATGCAAATAATGAATGTAAAACAGACTAATTTTATAGCAATAATGTCAGGCTACTACCTTGTTCAGGAATGTATCCATCAATATCCACGTAAAAGAAATCGTATTCCATTCATCTGCAGCTGGTAAATAATCCTGCTCTGTGTCGCGTGTCTTACAACTGTCTAGTTTGCGAAAAAGTAACACATCGTTTCACGTCTTTCGATGGTGAAAACCAGATAAACCTCTCATTGGTCTCCCAAGATAGCACACCTGGCAACTAATTGTATGATGTCCACTATTCTAAGTAATTTAGTTAACCAATAATGAGCAATCAATCAATCAACGCAAGGGTGATTAATTCTTTGGAGGGAGGATGTTGTTTTTGCACTCACTCTTTACGACAGGGTGTAGTCATCTACACACACTGCCTTTTGACAAATCCGCTAGAAGATACAAGTAATTAATCAATCAATGTGTTATCGGTTAATCCTTTGATCGATGTTTGTTTTTGTAACTCAGCTGATAAACCCTCTTGCATCACTTACATGCACATATTACATAACATGCAAATACATTTGCCATTACAGACCTTAATTTATAATGCTGAGTATTTACTCCAGACAGGTGAAATGCCAAATTTGAACCTTTGTTGTGTAACCGAAGTGGTGTTACTACTAATTACACCTGTTATAAATTCACTAATTGACAATCCAGAGAATGATGACAAATAACAGGTGTAGGTTTACACCATCAAACGCGAGTTACAGCAAGGAAGATGTAATCTCTGTGTCGCACGCAGCCTGAAAATACTTATGGGACAAAACTGTTTTGAGGATACCAACAGAATTTCGTTACATAAGGAATACACACAGGCATTTGCTGTGTACTTGGGAAAATAGGTGAAATAAGGGTTTTTTTACGTAAGAAAATTTGCAGATTTCTCTACCAAAGGCAAAGTCATCGTTTTTTGTTTGTTTACGAATTCAAATAAATCAACTGTGTGTTTTTATTAGCATAAATAATAAACCATTGTAGCTACCATAGCTACCAAAATTTACGTATGATACTTGCTATCACAGCTGAACCAACACTCAAAACTACCTATATATAAAACTTTGCAATCTTCCGTACTGAAACAAATGGCTTGCTATGTGCCTGTAGACATCATATTTTCATGTAACATGATTAAATATCGAGGTTAAAAACACAGAAATAGGATCAAATTGGATCAGTATACGTAACTATACCATCCAAGCATCCGAAAAGAACTACACTGCTGGGATATTTGGTTACGATCAGACAAGGAATACCATGGATATTTTTAAACAAATGGCATATGATGGGCATCCGGCCTCCTGACTGTTTAGGTGAAGAAATTCTGCTAATATGGACAGGAGCCCAGTTCCTTTGCCCGTCACGGTCGAAGGAGCGGGCGCTGACCAATTTGCGGTTTGGTTTCGTAATTAGACCCTTGGCGAGAAACATTATTCGCTCCGCATCAGTGCCCCTTTAAAGAAGAATATCATATTTCAAAGAAATGTGGCTCCCATGCAACTGTCATTATTAAAGGTATCAAATGGAATTTTTAGTGCCCAGGTTGATAGGTAATGCCAGTACATGTTAAACATAAACTTATGATATGGTTATTTATATTTCCCCAAATCATCGATCAGCACTTTTCAAACAGAGACCATTTCTATTATATGGTCTCTGGTTCAAACGGTTAGGTCCATATATAAATGCTGTGTAAATGAGCTATAGGACTCCCATTGTACCACATGTTTTACTGCAAAAAATATTGTTTGAGAAAATGTCATGCTATTTTGTACAGTGGATAAGGGTATTCTGGATCACAGCTATTCAGTGGATCACTGCCATGTACATTAACCCCAAGAAACTGTAAATCTCGATGGATTTCTTCACTCAATCTCTCATTTTAAAGCTGAAACAGTGCTCTTTAAGGTGATATATTATGTTTTACTTGATTTGAACTAGAAGTTTACCTCTGGGCCTGAAACGAGGCTATCTGTCATTACGTAATTTTGTCGATGGCACATAAGGAAAAGGTAACTCATTCGGAACAGCAAGTCTCAAATAAGAATAGAATCAAGTTGCTTCATATTTTTTGAGCCATTTATGGAACCACATGGTTAAGTCAGTTATGGATTACCAGAAAATAGGGATCAGCTCAAAACTGTCAACCGCAAAAAAAGTGTTAATTACTGTTGAAATAATGTAATTAGTTTCATGATGTTACTTCGGTTCCCTTTATTTGAAATATACACTCACTCAAGGGTCTGTCTTGGTTGTTCTTTGCATGAAGTAGAAGCATAAAACGTTTTGGTCTTCATTTCACCAAAACGTAATTTGCAGTACAGAACAGTCTGCCAGGTAAAGGGTTATGAATACTGGAAATAACCAACTCGACAATGCTTTGGGGTTGAAATTGTTTTTTTTTAAAGTCATATTAATCTATTTTTCAATAACTTGATGCATTTTAGTATGGTACGACTCACTACAAGTGCCAAGCAGTCTTGCAGGGTCATTCAGGAAAATTCTTGATGTTGGTGGCAGTGTGTTCTCCAGCTGGAGAATGTGTTCTAAGTTTTCCCCCTTGTCCGGCTGCACTGACAGAGAAAGGATGAGGCATGGTCGTACCATGTCATTACGTTATTAACAACAGCAACAGAAAGTGCTCTTTTATGACAATCAAATATGCCATGTTACTTGTGCCAGAGGCGGAATCAATGAGGAGGAGTAGGCATGAGCTATAGTTTGTTTCATTTTTAGACATACAGAGATACACACCTATAAAGAGTTCAAATATGCTGGTATTAATAGATTATGCTCGTTAACTTTACAATCAGTAACTGATGATGTGATGTTAAGAGTCTTCATATTGACTGAATAAGGCGTTAAGGCTTCTGAAAAAATGGGTTATTTTGTCTTGATAGTTGTACTTTACAGGTTAAAGTCGCATGTAAGAGTCATGGCAAAATACTATGTATCAATACTGAAGAGTACCTTCAGTGCCATAAACCGTGTTGGTATAAACCCCATGAGAATATTTTTCAGCCCACATTGGTACCTGGTATCATGATTCTGGAATGTGTTGATATGAGCAACAAGTGTTTAACCTATCTACCAAGCAGATGTTGTTATCAACTGCAATATTTATTAATTATTTGTTTATCAAACATTATGAATATTATTAATGCATCTATTCAATTAAATGCTTGTTACTGTTTGACACAGACCACTGTTGCTCAAAATGAGCATCAGTAACCGAACACTGCCTTGTTATGTCACATGATCCGGAACACCCTCAAATGATTTGGAACTGCCGTAACGACGGAGCGTTTCTTTTACGATATTTCTAAAGTCAATCAGGACCGAATAATTTCATATTTTGGTGTGAGTAACATGAAACATTGCTTAGACAGAAATTGCCCTTAGGCGCTTCAGACATATTTTTGCGGAGGCGCATGCAGTCCGTGTTTCGTTAGTGATCCGGAACTGCCTTACCCACTGTATATATGTTGAATTATATTTAGCAATTTGTTGTTTTGCAAATCATTGTTATTATTCAAAGATAAATTGACTATGCATGCTGACTGATCATACGATTTTAATAAGAATACAATGACTAAGTGGTTAACTTCAGTCAAACGTGAGGTCTTCCAAATGACCAGAGCATGTCTATTGCCCAGGTTTTAAGATTCATGTAGTTTGATTGACAAATTGTGTCTGGGAATGGACAGAGTTGCAGGGAAGGATTCCTAGAAACCATTAAACCTAATGCCTAGGGAGTATTGATTATCAAGTTCATTATTTCAAAAAACATGATGTTTGCACCAAATGGCTGTATTATTAGCAAGGTTTATTTTATCTACAGTTATGGTTCAGCATCCCTCAGCAGTCCTCATGAATTATCATGGCTGTGTCTTCTTGAATGCAGACAACTGGAAAACTGGAGTGAAGATAAGGTACATGATTTGCAGGTTCAGTTGCATGCTGTTTGGATTTCGTCAGCGATATTTATCTAGATCATACTACCTCCTCTTACCGTTAAGTGATTGATTGTTAGCAATACTGTAGTCTGTAGTGACACAAACTGGTGGTGTTCCGATTAATTGAAGTAATTGAAGATTTGCTTGAGTAATCAATAGCATTTTTTGCCAACACAAACAGTTTGGGAACACTTCTTATAGTCTTTGAAAAAATTCAAGATGGAACACATCTTCAAAGTTGTCAGGGCCTGAAAACATGTTTAATGCTTAGAAAACTCACTTCACTAACTGAAAAGTCGTGACTTTTTCTTAAGGAGTAGAGAAAGTGTATGTTGATGATATATTAGTCATCACCTTAAAGAATCAATTTGCATCATATTATCCATATCTGCAATAACAACCTGGATAGGAAGATATATGCGCTATCCAACATTTTTCGATGATTGTTCATTGGTTATGAAGCAGTCATCAACTGTAATACAAGCCCAGTTTAGCATGTGGTAGACATGTGTCATATATATATCAATCATTGTTGGCCAATTCCATTATCATACACACCATAACAATGTATAACTTACCTAACTAAAAATGTTAAGGATATTTATAAGTAGAAGTGTTTCATTTGAATAAAATTTAAATGTATGTTTGTTTGGCATTGTAAACAGCATCTGAAATGTCTTTGTATATTGTGTAGAACCTTCAGCTGCCATGTATGTGGATAATGATATCAATAGACATTCAGATAGAACCTTTGGGGTTGTCATTCTTAATTGAAAGATTCTATGATCCATACTGCATTTTTTTGTGAATCATGGAGAGTAGCATTTCAATCACTAGTTGATGACTGTGGGTGCAACTGATGCTGGGTTGTGTTATTGTCTTTTCAGGATGAATCCTCCAGTTACTTGACCAAAGAGATAGAGTTCAGATTGTTACTGACACAAACATGTCAAGATGTAGATTCAGAAGTCATTAAGGTAAGCAAACTTTTAGCTTATTTGAGTCAGTTTCATTGAATAATTTACATCTTCTGTGGCATGTAACAAGACACTTATTATTGGAGAATTTCAAGGTTTATTAATCATTCTTTTGTAAGTCAGTTTTTGTGTGAAACTTGTCAATTTATATATCATTTGTCTACCTCAACTATAGTCTACCTCAGCTTACTTCCCGTGTTATGAATGTATGGTAGTCTTTGAGTTCATTGAGCCCACCTCTTTTCACATCACAAATTCTTTTTGGAACTCTGGTTCTTTCAAGACTTATCTTTCATAGTCTCTGTGATGTAATGAACTGAAATGGAAGAGATGTTTTATACTGTCATATGATTAACCTTTGCGGGAGATTTTCTGTTTTGTAACTGTCAGTGGAAGTTGAAGAGGGATTAATAGCTGCAGAGAACTAATGTCTTTTCTGAAATTTACCATACTCTTCTGAAGCATTTGAAAACAGCTATGTTTACTTCTGTTTTGAAGGAAAGTTGTACTTCCTGACTATCATTCATATTGTCAGTGTTTGAGGGACTCATGGACATAAATAGGGGAGTCACATAAACAGGCTTTCTGCATCCATGCATAAAAACTTACAAGTCATTGTGGCTCCTAGTGTCATGAGATGGAGTCAGATGTGCAGGTTTTCTGCATCATGGAAAACACTGTACTGTATTTACTATATTTTCATATTTTCATCTAACGTTGGTCAGATTTTTGTGAAACTAAGAAGACTGAATGATTAGAAGGCTGATATGTATGCTGCTCAAAATGCTTGAAAAAAATCTTTACTAGAGACATTTAAAAAGCAGATGTTCTTAACTTGTTTTAAGTGATATATTTTAGTCTTGGGATTCCCTAAATCTATATATGTTACCATGAATGTTATCTATCTATGTGTGACATAAAATTGATGTGTACATGTATTTTCAGGAAAGTTCTGAACAAAGCCATTGAATTTATGACAAATATGTGATCAGTTAGGATGAAGATCATGGGTAATGGAAGATGTGAAATATTATGTTGCAGGACTTGTATCTGTGGTTCAAGTACATCCACTCAACTACACCGACCTCATCACAGAGAGCATCTCCTCTGTCAAAGGTCACCTTGACCCACATTCAACATGTTCTCGAGACGTCACCATCACAGGGGTTTGCACTCATCTCATCCCTCACATGTCCTCAAACCCATGAAACATCAGAACAAAAGCAACAAAAACAACGGAGTAATGAAGAGCGCAACAGTGAAAATCTCCAAGGAGTTTACATCATCTGTATCAACAAACTGCTTGACGACCTGTCTAAGTGTCCTAGCAAAGAAAGAACTAAAGGTGAACAGATTTGTGACCAGATATATACACTGTTGTCATTTTATGACCCAGTGCCATTTTGGAACTACTCACAGCTGCAGCAGTTGTTTACACGGTTGTTGCAGCAGTGTCAATACCATGACTGCAGAATCAAGAAGGACAAGGTACTCTCTGTGTTGCTGGGCAGGGACAGACCATATCTGGTGGAGACATTTTGCAAGTTGGACCATGAGCTGAGTTTGGCTTCAAAACTAAAGCACAGTGGAAATGACCTGACAGAAAGTGAAAGGGATGTGATTCACTTGTTTCGAGGTCTCGACAGTGAAGATTGTTGGAGGAACCTCTTTTTGCTGTCCACACAAAGACAGAGGCATTTCCTGCAGATGGTGTTGGTCAGTGTCTTATTTGATTACCTACGAGGACAAAAATATCAGGCTTCATATTTTTTCATGCAATGCCCTAGGGCAAAATATCACTTTGTCATGGTGATGTGACGTCATGAACAATGCTATGATGTCACGGTTCTTCTGTGATGTTGTGGTCTACATGCGAAGACGACGGGTAGCCAGCCCATGTTTGAAAGTAGATTTGGGTTTATTTCTTCAATTTAACGACTTCAGGAATAAAAAGAATGTTATATTTTTGGCCATAGCATACAATGTTTACGACATGCGTTCCAAAATATTGGTATATCCCTCGCTTTTCCTTGGGAAATACCAACATTTAGGCCTGCGTGTTGTAAACATAGTATGATATAGGCACTCATTTAATATCCCCTATTTATCACTTACAAGGACGAAAATATCAGGGTTCATATTTTTCATATGATGCCCAAAGGCAAATTACCACCTTGTCATGGTGACATGACGTCATGAACAATGCTATGATGTCACAGTTCTTCTATGGTGTTACATTCTACATGGGATGACAGCGGGTAACAAGCCTGTGTTTGAAAGTAGATTTTGGGTTTATTTTCCTCAATTTGACTACAGTTAGATACATTGCCTTTCCTTCCATTTTAGGAAACTTCACTCAGTTTGATACGATGTGAACAATTTGAAGAACTGAAGGACTTATTGAGACCGACAGAGTTGCAGCCCCTTAAGCCAATAGTCTTGTTGCTTGGTTGGACACTGTGTAAAACCTCATCTGTTGCCAGGAAACTCCTGGATGTTCTTTGGGATGAAAAGGTATTTACTCTAAGACAACTGGTTACTATTTTAGAGTGTTAACCTGGTTTAACATCAGTGTTATCATGGCCATAGACAAATATAGCAGCAGATTTGGGCCCAAATAATATCCTGAGACAATGTCTAGTTACATGTCTGTGTGTGAATGTGACATGTTTAGGCATTATTGTAAGATACTGAACTTCATTAGTGACTCAGTTTGATATAACCTTATTGTCAAGCATTTCTTTCCCTAATTAGAGTCCAAGATGTCTGAAATTATTTTCATTCCGTCTATCCTTCCTCTATAGATCTGTCGAAGCTAGATGTACCTCTTCCTGTTCTGTATTGATGCAACAATCCTTTAAAAGTTAAAAAAATTCTGAATTTTTCATTCACAAAATTCATTTGCTTTAGATAAGAATTTAAAAGTTTTAATCGCAAATGTTTTTGTGGAATTCTGTTTATTGTTGATGTTATAATGTTGTATAAAGTTATTGTCTGTATTCCAGACGCCCTGTCGGCATCCTGCTCTGGCTGCTGGTTGCCGGAAGTTGGCATATCAGATTGACCTCATTCAGTGGTGCCTTGATAGAACCAAGTAGGTACCACTGTTAATCATTCTATGAACACTGTTGTGTCTGTTTCAGTGAGTGAGTATGATTTTACTCTGCTTTTAGCAATATTCCAGCAATATCACAGCAGGGCTTTGTGTCCATGTATCCATGTTGGCAACTGAACTAAAGTCTTTGCCATAAAGAATGAACCCTTTGACTGCTAGGCTAGCCCACCAACCCGTGTTTGTTTTAAGTTGATCATGTTCAGCGATAAACATGTTTCTAGAGAGCTGAACATAATTTGACACTAGCTGGTAATTGCAGTCCAAATATAGTAAATTACAGATAGATATTGTATTGTGAGTGAGTGAGTGAGTGAGTGAGTGAGTGAGTGAGTGGTTTTTCGCTGCTTTTAGCAATATTCCAGCAATAAAATGGCATGTGACACCAGAAATGGGCTTCACAGGTTGTGCTCATCTGGGGAATAGAACCCAAAGTTGTCATATAGCTCGAACATTGCTGAATGTGGCATTATAGACAACCCATAATCCCTACCCAAAACATGATATTACTTTCAAGGTGCACATAAGCTATGTGTGTTGACAGACCGCTTCTGGAGTCAAGTGGTGTTGGTGTGACTAACCAAGAGCGAGCAACTCATCTCCTGCAGGGCCTGGAGGCTCACTCAGTGTTGTTTGTCCTGCATCAGTCCACAACACTTGCCTCCCTTGACCAGCAGGAAGTGCTCCAGCTGCTGCAGAACACGGCAAAGAGGCAGGATCCAGGTGAGTGATGGCTGGTGTACCCCATAACCTGGCAACTTACATCTGGAGAAATAAACTTTTTTTTTCTGAGATTTTATGTATTTATATCTAACATTTTCTGTTGATTCATCTCATTTGACACTAGTGAGTGAGTGAGTGAGTGAGTTTAGTTTTACGCCACACTCAGCAATATTCCAGCTATATGGTGGTAGTCTGTAAATAATCGAGTCTGGACCAGACAATCCAGTGATCAACAACATGAGCATCGATCTGCACGATTGGGAACTGATCACATGTGTCAACCAAGTCAGCAAGGCTGACCACCCGATCACGTTAGTCACCTGTTACAATAAGCATAGACACCTTTTATGGCAAGCATGGGTTGCTGAAGGCCTATTCTACCCCCGACCTACACTGGTCCATCTGACACTAGAATGGGCACAGACAATGATGAAAGTTGA